>NC_057948.1:2814962-2848341 GCF_018555375.3 Anguilla rostrata
AACTCAGTGCGTTTCCACCGCAGGAACTAGGGTCTAAATTTAGTTCTGGGGGCTTTGTTTTACCCCCCAAAACGTTCCTGCTCGGGGGGTAGTACTTTCCGAAAGTACAGGAACCTTTTGGGTGGAGCTTGCAGCGCTGAACATTTCTGATTGGTCGAGTACTCGTAGCGTTTGTGTTGTATTTATTTTCCGCCATTACCCGCCATGTTTGAAAATATGCAGCGCAAACCAATTTATTTTCATAATAACTTCAAATCAAACTTGTATGTTATGCGGCGCAGTAGCCTACTTTTGGTTATAACCTGTCAACGTCTTGGAATTATAACGTGTGCTCTTCTGTTCTTTTCTTGCTTTAGTATTCGTTTTATAAAATGCTAAGCATTCGTGCTGGGACAGCATATTACGTAGGCTACCAAAACATTCAAACGGATTAATTCGGTTGCTGAATATTTTCTTCCGGATTTTCTTTGTTAGCCCGTTGTAATTGACTCAAAACGTTTGATACAGTTATGTGAGGTATGCGGTAGTTCTGCACGATTAACATTGGTGATACAGTACAAGCAAACTGGAAATCACATGCCGCACTTTTTATCCGGGTAAAATAACAGGTTAATTCTAGTAAACTTCGCTTTAGCTTTTTCAGACTGCCGTAATTTTACTCAATTTTACTGCCATTTTTCAATTCCACGAAAAGACCAGGAAGACTATGGACTCATTTATGGTGCATGGTTCGCATCTGGAGGGCACACGTCGCTGCTCGGCTAGCAGTAACTTCGAAGGAAAGCAAACGGTGGCTGTACCACTACTAATTTACATTTTCACGCAAGTCCAAGTTTTCGTTCTATTCTTGTCATTTTGCGATTAGCCTATATGGAATTGACGACGAGAAAGTAATAAAACAGCTAATTGTTTACAACGTGTGCATGTTTTCTGCTGTTAATGAATGTGTTTGAGAGGATATATGAAAATCAATAAATACAAAAGTAACCATATATAGTCATTGTTGGTAACCCGTTGTATATAAGTGGAATAAACCCCTCCGGGCTGTCCCGGTTATTAGAAAATAATGTAGGCTACTTCGGTGGTAGTATGGGGTTACAGAAGAACTCATATGACAGATGGACCGACGACAACGTCAGTGGGCTAATTTACCTAATCTTCGCGGTACTTTAGACCCCGGTGGAAACGCAGACAACCATTGGCTGAAGGAACCTTTTAGTTCCTGGTAAAGTCGTTCCTGGGACTGAAAGTTCCGGGTAATTTCGGTGGAAACGCGGCTTAATTTTCAGGTCCAAAGTGCTGCAGTTGGAGAGTGTAGCACAGATATCTTCATCAGAACACCATCAAACCTTAAAATCCTCAGTTTCAGTCTTCATCGCTGAACATTATCATTTGTATCATTTACCATTTGTTTTATGTATACCTAATATAATTATTATATAATATATGAACTCTTCTTTGCAGACTGAACAGCTGTAACCTCACAGAGAAGTCCTGTAATATTGTGGCCTCAGTTCTCCAGTCATCAGACTCACCCCTGAGAGATCTGGACCTCAGCTACAATGACCTGGGAGATTCAGGAGTGAAGCTGCTCTGTGTTGGACTGAAGAGTCCAAACTGTAAACTACAGAGACTGGGGTGAGTAGTGCTGTGTACTGTGTGACCTTAACAAAAAATAATTCCTGAGTATGGTTGTGTATGTCTGAATTTTGTCACAAGGAAGAAAACAAATTTGCTGATTGCATTTTCAAAGCCTGTAACCTCAATGATTGTGTGAATACGAGTTTGCAGATCAGTGTATTGACTGGGGTATGCTCATACACTACATTTCCAAAAGTGTGTGGACACCTGAACATCACACCCTTGTTGAACATCTCATTCCAAAACCATGGGCATTAATATGGATTTGGACCCCCCTTTGCTTCTGTAACTGCCTCCACTCTTCTGGGAAGGCTTTCTAGTAGATTTTGGAACATGGCTGCGGGGATTTGCTTCCATTCAGCTGCAAGAGCATTAGTGAGGTTGGGTACTGATGTTGGGCATAAGGCTTTCTAATTCACTCAAAGGTGTTTGATGGAGTGGAGGTCAGGGCTCTGTGCCAGCCAGACAGACTCTTCCCCACCAAACTCAGCAAACCATTTCTTTATGTGCCTTGCTTTGTGTACTGGAACAGTGTCATGCTGAAACAGGAAAGGGCTTTCCCCAAGCTGTTGCCACAAAATTGAAGCACACAATTTTCTTGAATGGCATTATATGCTGTAGCATTAAGATTTCCCTTCAGAGGAACTAAGGGGTCTAGCCCAAACCGTGAAAAACAGCCCCAGACCATGATTCCTCCTCCTTTATACTATACAGTTGGCACTATGCATTCCACCAAGCCCAGATTCGTCCGTCAGACTGCCAGGTAGAGAAGTGTGATTTCCACTGCTCCAGAGTCCAATGGCAGTCTTTTTTACACCACTCCAGCTGACGCTTGGCATTGCACATCATGACCTTAGGCTTGTGTACCACTGCTTGGCCATGGAAACCCATTTCATGAAGCTCTTGACGAGCAGTTTTTGTTCTGATGTTGTTTCCAGAGGTAGTTTGGAACTCTGTAGTGAGTATTGCAACCATGGAAAGATGATTTTTACACGCTACAAGCTTCAGCACCCCATTTTGTGGGCTTGTGTGGCCTACCGCTTCGCTGCTGAGCTGTTGTTGCTCCCATACCTTTCCGCTTCACTATACCAGCTCTTACAGTTGACTGGAGCAGCTCTAGCAGGAAAGACATTTGATGAACTGACTTGCCTCAGCTGGAGACTTGAAAAGGTGTTGTACATCATTGAGTATAGGACGGAGTGTGGTGCAGTGGGTAAGGAACTGGGCTTGTAACCAAAAGGTCGCATGTTCGATTCCCGGGTAAGGACACTGCCGTTGTACCCTTGAGCAAGGTACTTAACCTGTATTGCTTCAGTATATATCCAGCTGTATAAATGGATACAATGTAAAGTGCTATGTAAAAAAGTTGTGTAAGTCGCTCTGGATAAGAGCGTCTGCTAAATGCCTCTAATGTATGTAATATAATGTAATGAACCAAAAAAAAAAAAACCACTCCACTAAAGAGTCAGGGTGGGTGGCTCCGGAACAGTCCAGTACATGCTGTGACCCTCCCCTGGACGACAAGGCAGCCCTTCTTCCTCCTCCCTCCCGGAGCAAAGGAAGTCCTGGGCTGCTCTGCTGGCTGATGGGGGCATCACCAGCTTGGGCTGTTCCAGGGCTGTGGTGGGGTGGCTGGGCTGGTGGGCTGGCCTTCTTGTGGCGCTGGGGACCAGGAACCCTCGTGGCTGTGGTGGCCGCCAGTCGGCTCTGCTGGAGGGCGGCTGCAGGCTTATCCCCTCATGGGCTCCGGGCAAACCAACCAGGCCAAACAAAGAACTAAAAACAACCAAACGGACGAGAAAGGAAGCAAAACGGCGCGGCCACCGCTCGTGCGCCGCCCGTAGCTGACCTGCCTTCCCGGCCAGGTGCAGCTCCTCAGCGTCCCAGCTGAGGATTGCTTCCTTCCCCTCCCTGGTCATCTTCCGCTCCCTGTTTTTGGCCCGGAGGATCCGCCCGAAGCCCTGTCGGGAACACCTCAGCTGCCCCTTCTCCAGTGTGCTTCCTGGCTGGCCCTCCTTTGCCTCTTTGCTGTGCCGGAGCAGCCCCACGTTGGGTGCCACTGTGACAAACACGCCAGCCACAGGCCACCGAAGTAGCTTTCTTTAGGGCCCTCCAGCACAGAGACACAGGGAGAAGATGTTCAAACAGTCCAGATTTATTTCACGAGGGTTTGGCAAGATGGTAACAGCCAAAGTGAGCAGATGTAACCCAGTCATGACCGAAGCTCCCCGTGTGAGTGGGGATGGCAGATTTAACCTGTGCGCAGTGATTACCTCACTACGCACAGGTGCAGCCACTCCTGTTCCTGGGCCCAATTAGCCTGGCCAATTATCTAATTCTTAACCAATTATCCAATTGGCCAGGTCTAATTAGCTTGACCCAGGGCAGGTGTGGCTGCTTAAACCAGCCATCCCCACACCACAACCGCGATCACAGGTTACTGCCAGCAGAGAAGAGAATGCTCTGTGCCGCTGTACTGTGTAATCGCTGAAGTCTGGATAAAAACTAATTACTCTCCTGTTCAACTTCACTGGTGATTTCCCGGCGGCTTGCGAAATATGCTGTCGATCCGTGTACCCCAGCAGATTTATAATCAATGTTCATCAAAATCCATTCATTTACCCCACTGTCTTTCACACACTGACCTTTTGATGAAGGCGAGTTTTACTCCTTCATCACACACGTGTGTGTTGCAGGATTGTGGTGTTTCTGAAAGGATTGTGAATAAAATGACATTTTATTCTGCTGGTAGCACTGTCGCCTCACAGCAAGAAGGTCCTGGGTTTGAATCCCGGCTTGGGCCTTTCTGTGTGAAGTTTGCCTGTTCTCCCGTGTTCATGTGGGTTTCCTCCAGGTACTCTGAGTGTGTGTGAATGGTGAGTGAATGCTGTGTGTCCCTTATGATAGTTTGGCAACCTGTCCAGGGTGTATTCCTGCCTCTTGCCTTGTGACCCTGACCAGGATAAGTGGGTATAGATAATGGATGGATGGACTTCCACAAACGAGAACGAGAGTCATGCAGCGACTGATTCCAACTTCAGACTCTAGTTCCTAGTGAAAGTAATTTCACCTACTGTGCTTTGGATGTGAATTCCTGCATGAACCTAGCACAGGCCTATGTTATTATGCGATTCACAGGACTTTCCGAAACATTTAGCCAATTTAAAAACGAATAGCCAATATGGGCATGTTTCTGTGCAATTCACTCAATTAGCATTTAGGGGTTAGCTCACAAATAAGTGGGACGAGGTTGACGACTGAATAATTTGCAATTAGCTGATGACAACAATATAATCGATAGGCTAATTTTTGTAAGTTTTTTTAAACACATTAATTAGTAGTGTGGGACAATTTCTTATGAATTTGTAGCTTTATCCATGCAGATGTACTTTAGTGGATCAAACAAGTTGTAAAACAGCTAGCCAAAATCTTGATTTTACATTTTAGTTAGTCTAATTCGCCATTTGGCTGTTCTGAGCCATAGAAAGCTTCAAAACACTTGGCCAGGATAACCTAGAGATAAGACAGAGGACGAACTTGGGGGTAGCCATTGGAGGTGTGAATGTGTGTGTCTGTGTGTGAGTGTGGGTCTGCATGTGTGTGTGTGTTTGTGTGTGTGTCTGTGTGTCTGTGTGAGTGTGGGTCTGTATGTGTGTATGCGTGTGTGTGTGAATGTGAGTGTCTGTGTGTGAGTATGGGTCTGTGTGTGTGTGTGCGTATGTGGTGTGTGTCTGTGTGTCTGTGTGTGAGTGTGGGTCTATGTGTGTGTGTATGTGAGTGTGGGTCTGCATGTGTGTGTCAGAGGGGGTGTCCATTCCCCTCTCCCCTCCCCTCCCACTAGATAAAATATGTGGCTTTCTTGTAGTTAGCATTCTAGCATCCGGGTCTGGTGTCTACATTTCATCTCTGGTTTTTTTAGATATTCTGCTGCCTTTTTGTTTTTATATTTTGGTCTTGGCACATCCTTTGATTACTTTGGGACAAACACGCTGTGGTTTGGTATCTTCTTTCAATCATTCCTTATGTGACTGTCCATGTCTATAACCTTTGTTAATTGTTTTAAGGTAGTTGAATCTTTAGATTTGATATGTTTGATAATAATTACCAAATTAAAATGAAATAAATATATTTTACATGTTGGATAAGTGAGGTGTTTTAGCTGTTGATGCACTGTGTTCAGTATTCAGAGTGCCAGATGCCAAACGAGGGTGTTAATGGTTAAAACTGCTGGGTTCAGAAAATTAAACATAGTTCAGATAATCCTCACCTTGCTGAAAGGTTTTCCACTCTTTATCTTCTTAGTCAGTGCCTGTCCTAATTTTATGACCTGTAATTCTACTGAATGCCGTGCCTTGCATAACTGCAGCGGGAATGTTGATCTTACTTGCCTTGGCTATATTTGGAACTGTGTTGACTAACTGCGTTGTGTCAGTTTCCTGCATCATACTCTGTTCATCAGGCTAGCTGCACCAATGTCAGAACAGTGTTGACCTCTCGAATTATCAACTAAGTGGTGACGAGTTCTTATAGCCTAACATATTATGTTTGAATAAAGGAAATGACTGCGGTTTCTTTGCTTTAGTTGAGACTGAACCTAGTTCACAACTCTGCCTCAGTGTTGCCAGATGCCTGAATCAGTTACTCCTAAAAAAAAGTCCTCAAAATCTTCAATCAACTCCCATTCAAATTCCTCACAAATGTTCCCCCATATCTCATCTAAAATCCCCCTATCTGTCATTGACTTCCATACCTTTACTGTGAAACTTCCCCCATGAATGTTTAAATCCCCTACATACATTTAGAGGAAAATCTGGCAACCCCACTCTGCGATGTGTGATCTTCTTTGGGAAATCATATACTGATGGCCTCTTTTGTTCATGGTTTTTTGCACCATGCAAATAAGAGAGTTGGCTACCCAAAGCTTATAGCATTTCTCAGATGTAAGTGGGCTGACCACCTATTTTAAGACTATTTCTTTTAATTCTGTAGGTCTATTTATTACCCAGGCTAGGTTTGTCATTGCAATAAAAAGGCTTTAGGGGTAGGAAGACACGTAGAGCTGCGGTGACTAGTCTGAAACTCCTTCCAGTTCCGGACCCAGACCCGGACCAAAATCAGAATGTCTAGTTCGGTCCGGTCCTCAACGACAGGTCCAGTTCCTTCCTGGATTAGGTCCCCACCACTTTTAATTTCAAATAATCCCTCTCTGAACAATGTAATTTTGAGGAGAAATTCCAGTACAAAATTTCACTGTTTTCAATTGGCTTCCATTGGATTACATAGAAGGTTTGAAGTGCAATTATTCACTTCAAATATAGTTTGGCTTGGCATAAGTTAGGTCAGAATAGTGCTCACTGTGTGAACTAAACTGTGTTCTTAGCTAGAAACAGCTGTGCGAAATGAGTATTGTATCTTATTGAACGTGTGTTTTGTAGTTGTCCACGACCATGAAATGCACTTTTGTACATCACTTTGGATAAAAGCATCTGCCAAATAAAGGACATACAGATGGTGGATTATTTTTTATTATTATGTATAATTCAAGAAAAATAGATCTATCATTTTTTTCAGTCTGTTTTAATCGATGTGTTGCTTAATTCCCAGATTATTACAATACAGGCGTGATTGCAAAGGTGAAAGAGCCACAGTGGCACAGGTGAACCAATGGTTTGATAACTTTACTGTACTAATGAACTGTCTGATGGTTCATCTGGTGCAGATTGCTATGAATATTATGGGGGTTGGGAAACACCCATCTCTTCAGACGATATATGAGGAGTCCGTTCTCAGACAGGCACAGAAAATAGTATCCCCACTCACACATTTTACCCTAAATTCCTACTTCTACCTTCTGGTAAAAGATTCAAGTCCCTCAGTGCAGGCTTACCTGCTATAAACTCTCATTCATGGTGATGACAGTTTAGCTTTTAAGTGCTAAAAGTTGATGTGAATTTTTGACTGCATGGGTGTTGCAATATGTCTTCACTGTTATAACACTTTTTTCAGTGTTAATTAAATATTCATTTATTTATTATTTTTCAGTTGGCCCACCAACTCCCCCACTTGATGGAGGACACCTTTATTTATACAATTACAATGTTTACATATAACAGTGGTGAAGTCACTTTGATTTTTAAGTGAGGCAGTTATTTTTGTTCCATTGATGTGTTCAGTGAGAAGGTTTTGCCATTGTGTGATACTTAATGAATTCCTAGATTTTCAATTTAGGAGGATAGTTTTTTTGGTGATCGTTAAGATGATCAATATTGGTTTTATGTATTGAGATGGTGTGTTGATTGTAGGCAGATTTGTGTTATGCTAATGCTAACTTTTGCATCATGCAGTATAGCTTCTGTCGTTGTTTGTGAAGTCTTCTGCAGACAGGAGGTATTGACACATCCATACCTGTATTATGGAGTGTTTCTGATTTGTAGAATCAGATTTGGGGGTTTTTCTTCATTATGCTGCAAATTTGTTACGTCCCCTGCCTCTGCTTGCCTGGGTAGTGCAGGTGGAGGTAGTTGCTTAATTACCTAATTGCCTGATTTCCTCCACCTGCCTGTGAGCCAACATAAGGCCAGCAGTATGAGGCAGGGGAGATCTTTCGTTCGGGTTTCTTTTGGGTGGTTTGTAGTTGGCTGTGTGGTTGTGTTTTGTGGGTTGCATAAGGTTCATTTCTTTGAGATCTTCTTTGGGGTTTATTTTGTGTAGCTTGTGGTTTGCTTTGTGGTTTTGGTGTTTGTAAAGATCATTTTTGTTTGGTAAACTTTGTGGGTTTTCTTTTGTTTTAGTTTGTGTTTTAGTTCATTTATTCTAATAAATGGCTGAGTTTTTAGATCAGTTTTTGGATTTATTTTTTTTGGTACATTGGACTGGTTGTTGCGGCTTTTTCGAGCCGGCCATAACAAAATGGGGGCTCGTCCGGGATCTGCCATCCCTGCAGACACTCACACACTTCGCTGCGGCGGCAACGATGCCGTGCGCAGACACACACTTCCCTGCGGCGGCAGTGGCAGACTTCCCTGGAAAATTCGTGGACATTTGGTTCTTTTTTGGGGTTTTTTTTGTAGTTTTGTAGGGTAAATTGGAAAAAAAGGCCAATGTACCTTACAGTTTTTTTTTTTTGTCTTATGGGTGGGGGTGTTGCGTCCCCTGCCTCTGCTTGCCTGGGTAGTGCAGGTGGAATTAGTTGCTTAATTATCTGAACTTTGTGGTTTTTTGTTTTAGTTTGTGTTTAGTTTATTTATTCAAATTAATGTCTGAGTTTTTAGATCAGTTTTGAACATGAAAGAGTGTTGTATGTTAACATTTTGAAATTATATTGCCTCAAATGTTTGTTTAACACAGATCCAAGATTGGAAGTTGAGAACCATCCTTCTTTGGGAGCTGGAAATAATGAAAATAAAAACTATGTTGGGTTTGATCTCTGGGAACCACACGTATTTCCCCCTTTTTGTAAGAAGGAAGGAATTTATTCCTCTTAAACATGGGAGCGCTCTCTTGTGTTAGAGAGTAAATGACTGTTGAAATGGGGGGGGGGGGGGGGGGTTCACTCTGAACTTGAGTCTGTAGCCCTTAGCTATAGTAGCGCTGCAGTGTTCTGTGTTCCTCCAGGAGGGCGGTAGCCTCCTTTAGCATTGGACACGCTACTGTCTGTCAGAGCCACACTTGGTGCAACTGGATGCTTCTAAGGTCTGGACCGGGTATCATTCCCTGGAGTTGGATTTCAAACACAAGATGATGAAAGAGGAGTTTATTTATGGCACCAATGCAGTGATTTGTTCGAGCAGAGATGCACACTTCAGTCAGTGTATAAGTAAGCCACATACTTTGGATGCACCGTAAGAGAAAGAGTACTTTATCATATGACTAAATATGAGAGTTGCCAATAACCATGAATAGAAAGCTTTAACAGTGTTAAGAGGCAATCATTTTATTTACAAGACATGGCAAGATGGACTGGACACTATGCTATAAGAGAGGAAAGGACATGCACCTGAAGATATCGTAAGAAAGAAAAGGAACACAAAGAAATTGTGATGCATACCAAAAGTGCTTTTTATGAAAGATTTTTGGATAATGAAATAAATTGTTTGAGCTTCACTGAAATGCTATCCAGAGAACATCTTCCACAATCCACACTAGTTTACATTTGACAGAATAAAGTTTGACCTGACCTAAACTGCAGTACCTACCGCCATCCACAGCAGACGAGGAGGGGCACATCCGAGTCTGCCACAAAAAAAAAAAAAAAAAAAAAACGAGAATCAGAAACCCTGTTAGTCACTCAGTGAGGGGAAAGCCAGCACACCCCTGGAGTGAGACCATGAGGCCTATATAGGGCCAGCAGCTACTCAGGCAAAGGGGAAAGTGGTGTGGAAAAAGCACTGGTATGCTGCCGGTGACCTAACTGTGTCTCAGGTCCAGGTCTGAGTGTGGAGTGGAGGTGCTGAAACTCAGCCCTGTCCCTCTGGCGCTGTCCAGGTCTGAGTGTGGAGTGGAGGTGCTGAAACTCAGCCCTGTCCCTCCGGCGCTGTCCAGTTCTGAGTGCATAGTGGAGGTGCTGAAACTCAGCCCTGTCCCTATGGTGCTGTCCATGGTGCTGCAGGCTGGCCAGTGAGACAGGTGAAGTAGAGCTGAGTGGCGGCTGATGGCAGGGAGGGGTGGGGCTCCAGAGGCCCACACCACATTACATAAATATGTGCATGTGCATTACATCCTGTTACCGTGAATCTGCCTTTATCTGTGTGTTAGTTTGCAGTGCTGTGGGAAGTTTGTAACAGATAATCAAAAGGAAATAAGAAAAGTCGCTGTCCACTCTGAAAAATGTATGTTGCCTTTTACATCTTTACTTTTGGTGGTGGCCAAACATCCTACAGCACAGAAAACTAACTGGCTGTCCACTCTGAAAGATGGCAGCTGCACGTCTAATATGGGATAGGAGGGTTAAGCCCAGAGAACAGATCATAGAAAAGGTAGATGAGCCCTTTGCCGCAATTCAGAGAACTTGCAGTATAAGAAAAGGGGACATTTGGGTCAGAATTACATCTGTAGAACTGTCAGAGTTCAGTCCAGCAGGACGTTTAATTTTCAGGTCCAAAATACTGCAGTTGGAGAGTGTAGCACGCACATCTTCCTCAGAGCATCATCAACCTTAAAATCCTCAATTTCACTCTTCATCACTGAACATTATCATTTGTATCATTTACCATTTGTTTTATGTATACCTAATATAATTATTATATAATATATGAACTCTTCTTTGCAGACTGAACAGCTGTAACATCACAGAGAAGTCATGTAATATTGTGGCCTCAGCTCTCCAGTCATCAGACTCACCTCTGAGAGATCTGGACCTCAGCTACAATGACCTGGGAGATTCAGGAGTGAAGCTGCTCTGTGCTGGACTGATGAGTCCAAACTGTGAACTACAAAGTCTGGGGTGAGTAGTGCTGTGTACTGTGTGACTTTAAAGAAGTAGAATTTGTGATGAAGTGTGTAAGAGGGTGGAGTGTAGCACAGTGGGTAAGGAACTGGGCTTGTAACCGAAAGGTCGCAGGTTCGATTCCCGGGTAAGGACACTGCCGTTGTACCCTTGAGCAAGGTACTTAACCGAAATTGCTTCAGTATATATCCAGCTGTATGAATGGATAACATGTAAAATGCTATGTAAAAAAGTTGTGTAAGTCGCTCTGGATAAGAGCGTCTGCTAAATGCCTGTAATGTAATGTAATGTAATGTAATGTAAGAGTGTGAATTTAATCACCGGGTGGAAAACAAACCTCACTAATATTCAGAACCTGTAACCTGAATGTTTACATGTGAATACGAGTTAGCGTATAAGCACATTAACAGGGGTGTGCTCATATGAAATGATGGGTGGCAAGACATTGTGCCCTGGAGAGACTATCTACTGCTGCCAGGCATTCGTTCAAGTGTTCTGTGACATCAAGACCTTCAATCATAGGAATCCAGGAATCTAAAAATAAACTAGTTAAGGCTTACCCCATCTGGGTGAAGATACTAAATATCTAAATATCCCAGGACATGATCTCTGTATTATTTTATTGAATGACATTCAGATCCATCTGGGCACTGGCTCTAACAGTGACCCCAGAGTAGCTGCACATCCTGCTAGTGAAACTAAAAATATGCCCAGTGAGTAACCCAGTTAAGGTATTACCTCAAAACTTTAAGTTACTGTCGTAACCCCAGTTCTCTGATACACAGAGTGGAGAGATCCATCTATGGGAAATGACAACCGGTCATGACTTGTGTAGAACCATCCAATTGCACCAAGTCTGGCTCTGACAGACAGTAACATGTCCAATGCTAAAGGAGGCTACCGCCCTCCTGGAAGAGCACATAGGACCCTGCAGTGTTACTACTCCTCAGTGAACATATTCACTTCACATGAGCGGCAGGCAGGGCAGTCTTGGTGGATCTC
This sequence comes from Anguilla rostrata, assembly GCF_018555375.3. Lineage (NCBI taxonomy): Eukaryota > Metazoa > Chordata > Actinopteri > Anguilliformes > Anguillidae > Anguilla > Anguilla rostrata. The sequence continues at coordinate 2,827,051 of NC_057948.1, forward strand.
TCCACCGGGGTTACGACAGTAACCTAAAGTGCTCTTTCTTCATGTTGTGATTGAGATCCACCAACTGGGAGATATGGACAACTACCAGATTGCCCTATTCTCACAGCTGTGGCCCGATTGCTTGAGCCTGACATGCACTTCCTGTTTGTGGTAGAGAGAGAGAGGAAGGAGTCTTGTGGAGTTTGGAGTTTAGTTACAGGATTGTATTGTGCTTTGAAGTGTGTATTTGTTATTTCATTTGAGTTTTTTTTCATTTGAGATTGTTTTGCTCCTAAGGTGAAAATCTTTGTTGCCATCAGGGGACAGGGAGGGAATTTTCCATTTTTTTCCTCCGTTAAACACTCAGCTAGCAAACTAGCCGGTTTGCTAATTCGGCCACCTTCTTGCCGACAGGAGGTTTTTGGCTGTTTGCTTTCCCAGGAGCAAAATATAACTGTTGTTAGATAGTTTGCCTTTATTATTATATGCTAATATTGGCAGTAATTTATTATAATCTGCTTCTGGATGAATTTTCGTTTTATTGTGTCCTAAGATATATGAATAAAATATTACCTAGTACATGGGTTCCTTCAGTTATTGCTATTTTGTAAAAGGTAAGTTAGTTCATTTAACCCAATTAATTCTGCACCTGATCATTCTTATTTAAACACTTAATATTAGTTAATTTAAGGTGCCTTATTTTTCTAGTTTAAAATGCCTCCCCAGTTTCTGCTGATAGTTGTCCGGAGCCACTGAAGCGTTTTTAAGTTGTGGTCTTGGTGTCTCCGTCTCAGCAGGTAGAAGATCTCCTAGAGCATACAGACAAACTCCTTGAGTTCTGTATGTAGAACGAGAGGCCATAAATAGAAATTAGCTCAATTTCAGTTACTGTGTGGAATGGCCTGCCAGGTCATGTAGTAGGGGCAGAAACTCAGGGGATTTTTAAGACTAGGCTTGATAAAGTGTTAGATTCTGTCTAGTCTGTAGGTAATCAAAGCAATAGGTACAATTTAGTTTGAAAATTGGCAAGCATTGTTGGGCTGAATGGCCTGTTCTCAGCGTATGTTATGTTATGTTGTTATGTTATGTTTTGTTAGTTGAGACGCTGTCAGGTCTTGGGAATGAAGTCTGTTGGGAATATTCTCCTTTTGTGGAACCATGTTGGTACCAGTGAAGTAACATACTGATGACCACTTTCCAATTGAAAAGGTTTTATTACGATGCACAAAGGGAGACTCAGCACGGTGCCTCAACAAGCACTCTGTCTGAATCTCAACGAGACAGCCACAAGTGAGGGTTTAACTATTCTGGTCAGTGATTATTGCCAAATGAGAACATTCCCAGGAAGGAATAAACATTGCACCAGACTCCCCGGGGGCCACCCATTTGATCTGCAGGTGTTGTATTGCCTTACAATGATTGAACTCTATATGTGGCCATCTGTCGCTAACAGTGGGAAGTTGTTGCAGAGTGTGTGTTGGTGTGTGTAAATGTGAATGGGGAGGGTGGTGTCTGGCACATCTTGTGTAGGGCAGTACTAAAGACATTCCACTGCCCAAAGCTATAGCCAGGGTACAGGAACAATGTGAAGTACTGAAACCCATAGCAGATGAGGGGAGATCTGTATCTGAGGCTAGTGCAAGCATCAACGCTGTCTGGAGAGACAACAATTTGAATCTAATTTCTAAGCTCAAACAGCCTTACAGACCGAGCCTTCAGCACCTGTGATAAATCTCAAGCTTTTTAGCAACAGGCAGAGAGCAGTGAGCCCCCTTCATGAACCTGTGAATTAGGGGGTGCTGCCCCACTGCATAGTCTCTGAAACCAACATGACAAGCAGTGATAGCTGCCAGGTAGACCTTAATGGTATAAAAGGATTTCTCTTTATCCATAAGGTTCTGTGAAAAGCACAGCACATCAGAAACAGAGCTCTGGTAAGGCACTGACTGACGAGAGGCACACCATCTTTCTAACACCTGACACTTATTGTCATGAAGTGGCCTGGTAGAGGGCGCTCTCATGCTCTGGATGGTTGCAGTCACGCGAGGGGAAGCCCCAATGTGTTGAGGTTATGCCTCTCACGGGCCAAGCCCATAGAGCTACTCGCTCGGGGCAGGAGTGGTGTATTTCCCCGTTCACCTGAGACAGGAGGTCCGTGCGTAGCGGGAATGTGCATGGCTGTACATAAGGGAGAGGGATAATCTCTGCAGTAACATTTCCACAATCTGGAGATGGAGACACCATTCCCTGTACAGTAGGTTTCTCCTTGTCAGCAGATCAGCGCTCGTGTTCAGAATTCCTGGAACATCAATCAATCAATCAAATTTTATTTATATAGCGTATTTCACAGCAATTGTCACAATACGCTTCACAGACAACCCTGGCCTAGACCCCCACAGGAGCAAGCCTAAAGCAACATGGGTCACGCGTAACCACAGAAAGTGACGGCTGCTCCAGACCAACAGTCTGTGGGCTAGACCATGGAGCTGGAGGGAGCGCATGCCACCTTGGTGATTGACATATGCTACCGCAGTCATTATCACAGCGTACGAGCACATGATGTCCCCTTAGACAGGGAAGAAAATATCTGAGAGCTATCCATATAGTTAATAGCTAAAAGAATATTAATTCACCATGTAACCCTCCTGAGACCCCCCACCCCAGAGAGGGATGTGTCTGTCCTTTTTTTCCATATGAAAACGATCCTGAGAGGGGTTCCCTGAGTGTAAAAGTCTGTGTTTTCCCAGTGATGCAGAGTTGCTGAGTGCTTGTGTGTCACCGTGAGACGGCGATGGAGATTGCACACAGGGCTGAGGTAGAGGGATGAAATCCACCCCATAAAGCCCCTCATTCATAACAGCCCCAGTGGCAAAACCTGAGAGGCTGGCACCATCAGCCCCTGTAGTCTAAGGCATGTGTGATACTGTACTCTCGAGCCGGGCTTGAAATGAAACTCTGAGAGATAAAATGCAGTCCGCTGATAGGCAAGCTCACATGGATACAGAGTATAAATCCACTCCCAATAACGTTTCACTCCAGGATGGGGAGAGATTGCACTGAAACCAAGAGACAACAGATGTGTCAGAACTCACTGAGTGTCCTGCACAACTCTGGCTTTTGAATTGGCAATAATCAGCCAATCGTCTGTATAAGTCAGTATTCTGAGCCTCATTAGCCTCAATGGAGCCAGACCCGCCTCTACACAAATACAGAACACCCGTGGACTCAGGGAAAGGCCGAAGAGTAGAACTGTGTATTTGCAGCAAACACCGCGATGGGCGAAGCGGATACATTTTGTGTGAGGGGGATAAATGCTTACGTGGAAGAAGGCATCTTTCAGATTTACTGACGTGAAATAATGATGTTAAGTTAATTAACTGTTCATTCTTAATTATGTTGATTGATTAATTTCTATAGATTAAAGTTAAATTTCAATGAACTATTTCAATAAATAACCTAATGTTGTTGATTATATTTTAAATTAAATAGACGTTCCTAAAATGTTAAATTAGAGCAGTGGTGTCAAACTCGTTGCCATGGAGGGCCGTGTGTATGCAGGTTTTCATACCAACCAATTAATGCTGCCTTAATTGAGTCCGATTACTCATTCAGCCATATGCGTTTAACTGCATTGAAGCACAGAATATAAGAAAATTTTTATTTAGACAATGCGGGTCACCATAGACGTCGGGTCACCATTGTGCACAAACCTGCATCCCTAATTCAGCAAATAATTTAACTAATTATATAATCAAGATCTGAGGCTGGAATGAAAACCTGCATACACACGGCCCTCCATGGCAACGAGTTTGACACCACTGAATTAGAGAGTCACAGTTCCCTCGACTGGAAGCATTAGTGAAACGTTATTGGTCCATTCCTGGAACATCAGTGCCATCTGAGCGCGTCTTCTCAGCTGCTGGTCTCACCTTCAGCAGACTGCACACCAGACTGACCCCAAAGCACGTAGACATGCTCATACTCCTTAACATTAATGCTTAAGTATTAAGTTAAGCATATTTTAAGTCATTCTTTTTATAGGCCATGGAGTACATTTTAATCTAATCAGTTAATCATTATTAATCAATTATTGGGTGCCGACGATTGATTAAAAGAATTGCACAAAAGTTTCCAGTCGTTCTGACATATTGAACGTGAAAGAGTGCTGTATGTAGACATTTTGAAATTATATTGCCTCAAATGTTTCTTTAACACTGAGATCCAAAATAGGAAGTTGAGAACCGTCCTTCTTTGGGAGCTGGAAATAATGAAAATAAAAACTATGTTGGGTTCGGTCTCTGGGAACCATACATACTTCCGCCTTTTTGTAAGAGGGAAGGAATTTATTCCCATTAAACATGGGAGCGCTCTCTTGTGTTTGAGAGTAAATTACTCTGTTGAAATGGGGGTTTCACTCTGAACTGGAGTGTGTAGCCCTTGGCTATTGTCTGTAGCCCTTAGCTGTAGTAGCGCTGCAGTGACCTGTGTGCTCTTCCAGGAGGGCGATAGCCTCCTTTCGCATTGGACACGCTACTGTCTGTCAGCGCCAATCTTGGTGCAATTGGATGCTTCTATGGAGGTCTGGACCGGATGTCATTCCCTAGAGTTGGCTTTCAAACACAAGATGATGAAAGAGGAGTTTATTTATGGCACCAATGCAGTGATTTGTTCGAGCAGAGATGCATACTTCAGTCAGTGTATAAGTAAGCCACGTACTTTGGATGCGCTGTAGGAGAAAGAGTACTTTATCATATGACAAAATATGAGAGTTGCCAATAACCATGAATAGAAAGCTTTAACAGTGTTAAGAGGCAATCATTTTATTTACCAGACATGGCAAGATGGACTGGACACTATGCTATAAGAGAGGAAAGGACATGCACCTGAAGAGATTGTAAGATAAAGAAACGGAACACAAAGAAATTGTGATGCATACCAAAAATGCTTTTTAAGAAAGGACTTTGGATAATGAAGTAAATTGTTTGAGCTTCCCTTAAATGCTATCCAGAGAACATCTCCCACAATCCACACTAGTTTACATTTGACAAAATAAAGTCTGACCTGACCAAAACTCTAGTACCTACCGCCATCCCCAGGAGACTCCCCCCCCCCTACAGGGACAGGGGTGCTGCATGGTAATTATACTGACAGTAAATAAGGGGCATTGTACTATTGGTGTGCCCTAATGATTGAATATATAATTCCTGCATGTGTTGCATGTCCTCCTGCAAGGGTTTACAGTGATGGTCCTTCTAAGGACTGTTTTATACTTCTGTGTAGTCTGTATAGTTTGCATGATTTGCATTGTGTGCAACATTTGCAAATCATTTATATGGCATGTTGTACAGGTACAGGTTGTGATTTTCCACCCACTCACAGATACCTTCAATTCCATATCTTTCATATCCTTTAATAAACTTGTATCACACCCATACTGTATGCGATGGGAACGAGGCACAGACGAGGCAGATGGTGCTGGCAACATGCCTGTGGAGGACTTTTATTGTGACAGCGGTATCACAGTGAATGAAGACAGGAAAAGTGAAATACGAAAGACGAGGTAAAAGACTACTCAAAGAGAGAGATTAGGCTACTCAAATTTTGGGGGAAGCAAAAGTGCTAGGGAAGTGCAGGTGGGTCCAAAATTCAGGCCATGAGGAGGGGCATGTCCGAGTCTGCCACAAAAAAAAAACGGGAATCAGAGACTCTGTTAGTCACTCAGTGAGGGGAAAGCCAGCACACCCCTGGAGTGAGACCTTGAGGCCTATATAGGGCCAGCAGCTACTCAGGCAAAGGGGAAAGTGGTGTGGAAAAAGCACTGGTATGCTGCTGGTGGCCTGACTGTATCTCAGGTCCAGGAGTGTGGACTGGAGGTGCTGAAACTCAGCCCTGTCCCTCCGGCGCTGTCCAGGTCTGAGTGCGGAGTGGAGGTGCTGAAACTCAGCCCTGTCCCTCCGGCGCTGTCCAGGTCTGAGTGTGGAGTGGAGGTGCTGAAACTCAGCCCTGTTCCTCCAGAGCTGAGTGGTGGCTGATGACAGGGAGTGGCGGGGCTCCAGAGGCCCTCACCACAATACATATATATGAGCATGTGCATTACTTCCTGTTACAGTGAATCTGCCTTTAGCTGTGTGTTAGTTTGCAGTGCTGTGGGAAGTTTGTCACAGAAAACCAAAAGTAAAGAAGCAAAGTCACTGTCCACTCTGAAAAATGTGTGTTGCCTTTTACATCTTCACTTTTGGTGGTGGCCAAACATCTTACAGCACTGAAAACTAACTCGCTCTCCACTCTGGAAGATGGCAGCTGCATGTCTAGTATGGGATGGGAGGGTTAAGCCCAGAGAACAGATTATAGAAAAGGTAGATGAGCCCATTGCCCCAATTCAGAGAACTTACAGCATAAGAAAAGGGGACATTTGGGTCAGAATTACATCTGTAGAATAGTCAGAGTTCAGTCCAGCAGGATGTTTTATTTTCAGGTGCAAAATACTGCAGTTGGAGAGTGTAGCACAGACATCTTCCTCAGAGCATCATCAACTTTAAAATCCTCCATTTCACTCTTCATCGCTGAACACTGTCATTGGCCCATTCCCCATATTAGATACATGATTCATGTATACCTAATATAATAATACTATAATATATGAACTCTTCTTTGCAGACTGAACAACTGTAAACTCACACAGACGTGCTGTAATATTGTGGCCTCAGCTCTCCAGTCATCAAACTCGCCCCTGAGAGATCTGGACCTCAGCTACAATAACCTGGGAGATTCAGGAGTGAAGCTGCTCTGTTCTGGATTGAGGAGTCCAAACTGTAAACTACGGAGACTGGGGTGAGTAGTGCTGTGTACTGTGTGATCTTAACTAAATAGTATGGTTCTATTCAGTGAAATATTAAAACCCTCTTTCTCTCAGTTTACTCCTCTGTCCACCAGCATTCTTTCTTTGCCCATATATACCTTGCTCCTCGATCACAACAAAAAAATAAAGCAGGATAAAACCTTTTGAGGGTTGCCAGGTTTGTGGTTCCTGATCAGAATGTAAGGTTTCAGTGGAGTCTGTAGTATCAGGTCACAGGTGATGACTGGATGCTGAGTGTCTGATTGACAGGGTAAAAGATTGACTGCCTGTATAGTAAAATGTCACACATTGCAGTCTACATTCATCTCTATTATTTACTACTTGCTATGAACTCTAATGAAATCCATACAGTTACCCCACTCTCTTTCACACACTGACCTTTTGATGAAGGTGAGTTTTACTCCTTCATCACACACCTGTGTGTGCTGCAGGATTTTGGTGTTTTTTGAAAGGATTGTGAATAAAATGGTATTTTATTCTACTGGTAAAGCCGGGCATTGACTATTGGCCGGTAGGGTATGTGTGTACATCTTGGTGGGAGAGTGTCCATCTGAACAACATGTGAGCTGCTGTTTAGATGCAGTGTTACATAGTTTAGTTTAGTCACTCTTCTGTGGTTCCAGTCCCAAGTAATAGTCTGGATAATATACCACTGTAAGCAGACATGTTGTGTGGAATAGCCTGATTCAGAGATCAATGTTCTGGCTCTAGCCACTATCATCTAAAGGATGACATCATTTACAGGAGTATTTCTTAGATAAGTATTCTAATTCTTTCAAATGTCCTGACTTATTACATTTTTTGTGCAGTTTATATTACTCCACAAGGTCTACCAAACATGTTGATAAGGGTTTTTAAAAGAAAAACATGACTTAATATATTAGGCTTTTATTATCATTGTTATTATCATTGTTACAATAATAATTAAATGCAACACAATAATTACCCTGTTATATTCGCAAAAGTGTGCGCGAATAAAATGAATGGATGAATTATAGGGCAAGGACATACAGATAATAGGTGCAATGTGTGGAATTTTCAGAAGACACCACGTTTTTAAAAATTTAGTGTCTACCAGCAGTAAAAGTTAGTGGCAATAATCAGTTGTGGTGTTCTCATACAGCCACTAGATGGCGATGCAGTGTAATTCCAGTTTCTGCCATAGTTCAGTGGTACTCACTAATTTTCTTAGTCACTTATGAGTAAGACCATTACTCAAAGAGCCACAGAGATTGCAGATATAACTCAGATGTTTTTTTTTTTTTATCATCACTCTCAAGATATTTACCATCTTTGTGTATGTTTAAAAAAATACAGTACCATGCTTTCCATCCTTACATCTCTTTTTATTCTCAATTCATAATTGTATTGCATTATTAAAAGATATAATACTTGTGTGTGAGTATGTAAGGATGGGAGTGGAACTCATCTTATGTATGTATGTACATATGCAGTTATACATAAGCATTATCAACATGAAATTAAAAAAAAGTTCACAAAAATGTATATATTGGCCTACTAATAGAGATGAAATACTTTTTTTTTCTCTGTTATATTTGTATCAATATGTTGAGGCTCTCATGTATTTTAGCTGTCCCTTGACTTTCTCCATGCAAAACTTGTAGTTAGTGGTTGCAATCCTGGTCAAACAATCAAGTGCACATCTGTAAGCCTACTTATGTTTTCTTTTGCCAATGCTCATTATAGAAAATGTTGCCTCCCATGAGTAAGTCCTCACAAAAAAGCTCATTACGTTCTGCATACAGAGCTTTAAATGTGGATAATCTGAGGCTGGGACCATGCTCCAGAAATGAGCAACGCCTGATCTGAGCTCAGTTTTCAGGACATCTTTGACCTGCAGCTCAAGAATCTCACTCTGTATTACAGCAAGGTCTGGACAAAGGTTTTTCAGAGCAGGTGTAAGACTTGACAATGGCACATTAAAAGGGTTCTCAGACATAACAGCTCCTCCTGAAATTCGTCCTTTTGAATAAAGCGAACCCACACACACAATTGCGCCATGTCGCTTATATCCATGCTCTGCTTGAGTGCAATGCTGTAACATGGTGTCGCTGCAAGATCTGCAATTCGCTGTGTTCCTGGAGATCTTTCCCAATAAACTTGATCCTCCTCATTAATGTCGAATCTGAAAGCTGCAGTGCATGTATTTGTTTTATTATTATTATTATTAGGGGCCAAGCACTGAAGGTGCAGGGCACCTATTGTAATCGTTAGTATTATCTCATAAAAAACACGTTTTCAACGTACAAAAATGCCAAGTTACTCACACATACAAGACATACACCGTCAATAACTCATTAATTCAGACTGCCAAAATCCAGGCCTGCCATTAAAAGTATGGCAGGCCTGGATTTTGGCAGTCTGTGGCAATATGATATATTGAAGGACGGAGTGTAGCACAGTGGGTAAGGAACTAGACTTGTAACCGAAAGGTCGCAGGTTCGATTCCCCGGTAGGACACTACCGTTGTACCCTTGAGCAAGGTACTTAACCTGCATTGCTTCAGTATATATCCAGCTGTATAAATGGATACAATGTAAAATGCTATGTGTAAAAGTTGTGTAAGTCGCTCTGGATAAGAGTGTCTGCTAAATGTCTGTAATGTAATGATATCAAAATGATGCCAAGTTACGGTACTACAAACAATATAGGCTATCTTGCCTCACCGAAATGACATAAGATGTATTCCAGAGCAATGCTACCCAATATTTCCTCAATTCTTTCAAGTCACTTGGCCCTGTGTGTATATAAGCGTGCAGTACATGGACAGGCCAAACATATGTGTGGATGGCTCTCTCACAGTCAAGATTGATTGAATAGGCATCTATATGTCCAATTTGTATTGGTATGTATATATTTTGGTGGCCAGCCTTTCTGTTGCGTGAATAATTGTATGTTACTTGGTATAAATGTCTGTTCGTAAATGTGAATGTAACATGCTGCGAGTGAAATGTCCCCATGGGGATAAAGAAGTTCTCTATGTATGTATGTACAATATGTATTTTACATGTATTTATTATACGTTGCAAATATACAATCACTTGTACATTTAGTCAAATTCAGTTCAGAAGCAAGTATAAACATATGTTTTCTGGAGAAATATGCTTCCTGTAGTGACTGACCCGCAGTTTTCTACATGAATTTCAATATGTTCCATGAGGCAATACGAAATATTTGACACTTTGATCTGACACAACGTTTGCATGACATTGTAATATGGTAAGATTACAAAACACAGGGCCAAGTGACTTGAAAGAATTGAGGAAATATTGGGTAGCATTGCTTTGGAATACATGTTATTAAATTTCGGTGAGGCAAGATAGCCTATATTGTTTGTAGTACCGTAACTTGGCGTCATTTTGATATCAATACTTTTAATGGCAGGTCTGGATTTTGGCAGTCTGAATTAATGAGTTATTGACGTGTATGTCTTGTATGTGTGAGTAACTTGGCATTTTTGTACGTTGAAAACGTGTTTTTTATGAGATATCATTTCTTTTTGCAAAGCGTTTTATTACGAGAGTGAGAAATGCGAAGTGACCCTGTAAGAAACGGTTGTGGATTATGGCTATCCTTGTGTGAATTTGTACAGTCTGATGAGCGTGTACGTTTAGCAGTTTCGGTTTGCTATATATGTAAAACAGTGGCTGTGACAAATGGTGCGGTCGCGTAAAAAAAAAAAAAAAAACACATCAGAAAAGGTGAAATATGGCCAGTGCAGCTATGTAGGCTACTCACGGATTTGACGGGCATCCAACGAGCCTTGATTGACAAAAGAATCAGCAAGCCCGTAGAATTAGAGCTGCATAGGTCGCAACTTGTGTACCCTTCTGTCCTGCTCCGTTGTCTGTTATTTCGTGAAGATGCACTTTTAGTGTTTGTAAGGTTTATAAGGCATTCTGTTAGGCTTATCTGCAGGTAGGAATCCTCTTTGCTGTTTTGTTAAGCTAGAACCGGAGAAGTTGATAGTAGAGAATAGGAGCAGACGCATATGTCCCAGCAGGCTTTGCATATGAGAAAATAACAAGTGTGAGGTAAATTAGGCAAAATGATGAAATTGCGTAGTTGAAACAATATGTTTTTTAGCAGAATGGGCATGTAGGTGAAGGTTGACATGATCACAGACTATAGTGCGAAGTAAATGAAGTGACCATGAGCGAGCTTAGTTTCCTTATCAAACGGTATATATAACAGTCTGTATTTAACATTAATTGTTGAAGTGGAGGGTTAAATAACATTACATTACAGACAGCTAACGTGTACAATCTATTACACTAATGTGTTTTTCTCATGTTCAGTGCTAGTAGTTATACTTATGAGTGAATCATGATTTTAAATGTAATGTTTTAATGCGGAGTTGCAGAACGTACATACGTAGTGATTGTGTGTAGCTTATGTGGCTAGATAGAGAACAGGGCGAGGTAACGTGGCGTTTGCTGATGTGAAGGTGAAGAAATATAGTTAGTAAAAATGGCACAGTGGTGAACTGGTGTAACGTTTTAATAAAAGGAATACATTTGCGTCATGAAATGCATATGGGTGGCCGTGAGTGAGTTTTGGTAAAGAAAATATAAGCGTAAGAAAACGTTAGTGTAAAAGAGGAAATGATCTGCCTGAGGGCGAGTCGGGATTCATTCCTCAAACCGGATGTTTACCAGTCTGTGACTTTGTTAGTGAAGCACCATGCCATAGCTATGCAATGCGTGAAATATCATTAGCAAACCTGCCGGTGGTTTTAAAGAAGAACACAAGCCAGTAAACACAGAAGAGCTCCCGTTGAATCCATATGGCTTAGCAATATTGTAGCCGGTTAATAACTGAACATACAGACGGTAAGTCATAATGCATATGGCTTATCAATATTGTAGCCGGTTAATAACTGAACGGTGAACAGCGGGTAGATATGGTGCAAAAGCCATAATTGACAAGTAGTAGACAATTATTAGTGAGGGTCGAAGCAAGTTAAAGAAACGTGTTCCTAGCTGGGCTTGAACGTACAACCCCGCGTTCCCAAGACTGTAACCTTGCCCACTAGATCACGGACGGACTGGATGTTTAAACTGCGGAGTTGCAGAATGTACATACGTAGTAATTGTTTGTAGCCAATGTGGCTAGATAAAGAACAGGCCGAGATAACATGAATGTAGAAACGTGGCGTTTGCTAATAAGAAGGTTTTGTACGGTAGCCAAGTGAAGAAATATAGTTAGTAGAAATGGCACAGTGGTGAACTGGTGTAACTTTTTAATAAAAGGAATACATTTGCCGTCATGAAATGCATATGGGTGGTCGTGAGTGAGTTTTGGTAAAGAAAATATAAGCGTAAGAAAACGTTAGTGTAAAAGAGGAAATGATCTGCCTGAGGGCGAGTCGGGATTCAAGCCTCAAACCGGAGGTTTACCAGTCTGTGACTTCGTCAGTGCAGCACCATGCCATAGCTATGCAATGCGTGAAATATCATTAGCAAACCTGCCGGTGGTTTTAAAGAACACAGGCCAGTAAGCACAGAAGAGCTCCCGTTGAATCCATATGGCTTAGCAATATTGTAGCTGGTTAAGAACTGAACGTACAGACGGTAAGTCATAATGCATATGGCTTAGCAATATTGTAGCCGGTTAATAACTGAACGGTGAACGGCGGGTAGATATGGTGCAAAAGCAATAATTAAGAAGTAGTAAACAATTATTAGTGAGGGTCGAAGCAAGTTAAAGAAACGTGTTCCAAGCTGGGCTTGAACCTACGACCCCATGTTCCCAAGACTGTAACCTTACCCACTAGGCCACAGGTGGACTAGCTGTTTGAACGAGAAATGTTTCAGAGTAAAAAGGTATGGGTATTTTGCGTGTGTATGCGCGTTTTTGATTGGGTCGTGTAGGTGCAGAGTTGGCTGGTGTCAGTGAAATGTCCAATGGGGAGACATGTTATTAGTGGGATAGGCGGCAGGAAAAATAAGAATGAGAAGAAGAAGAAGAAGAAGAAGGAAAAGGAGAAAACGCAAAATCCCCTTAGTTTGGGGCTTTATTGTGTGGACATGTGAAGTTGTTTATGAATTCTGTCTGTTGAAATGGGGTCAGAATGTACAGAATTTAATGTTTTTAAGGGCTGAGTGTCTGTGGCTGTTGTGGTTATTTCTGTGGGGAACCCTGAAAAGTGCCAAACTCTCAGTGCTGTATAGGTATGGGGCATGCCCCCGCCAAGGTGTAACTTGGCGGGATGGCATACCTGCCATCTCAATGACTCGCACAACGAGTCACATTCTTTAGCTCTTGGTTTTTAAGTTTTGACACCAGTGCCTCCTGATGAATGATACAATGAAAGGAGACAAATTTGGGAATGCTGTCTTCCATCAGTCTGATACGTCCCTTCTCTCCTTCCCTAGCATGCTTGAAGCTCTGTCAGTGCACACCGACACAAGTTTCGACCAGTTGATTTGTTTCTCTGCAAAAAAGTTCATGAGTGCTTGAAAATCGTCCTTCTCTCTGGTCTGTCCATGAAGTGGTAACAGATATAACAGCTCCTCCCGAAATTTGTTCTTTTGCATAAAGCGAACCCACACATACATTTGCACTATGTCGCTTATATCCATGCTCTCATCATGTGCAATGCTGTAACATGGTGTCACTGCAAGATCTGCAATTCGCTGTTCCTGGATATCTTTCCCAATAAACTCGATCTAAAAGCTGCAGTGCATGTATTTGCTTTATTATTATTATTATTATTATTATTATTATTATTATTATTATGCATGGTACATTATCTCAGCTGAGGTCAAAAAGCATTGTTTAACAATTTCAGCATCCGTGAAAGCCTTTTTATGTCTAGCTAAAATCCATGCGATCTCCTAAGTGGCCTTGGTCGATTTCTCGGCAACAGAGACTGATCTCGCCATCATTTTTTGCTGCTCAGTCAGAGTCTGTGTCAACCGTTTAATTTTATTAGGCCTCTGGTTGCTACCTGGCGGATACAACATGTTGTACTTGGCGTGAAAATCACTAAAGTGGCGTTCAAGGTTATACCGTTTACAATTGGCACTAGTCTTCTGGAAAATTAGGCAGAATTGAGTGGATTCGTATTGCACAAAGAAAAACTCATCAGTCCATGTATCCTGAAATTTTCGGTGTTCGTCCTGAATTGACCGCACCTTTTTCTTTGCTGGTGCAGCATCGGTGTCTTGGGCTTCTCGGCCAAACTGATCTGCATTTTCCCCTGTTCTTTTCTCGCGTTGCTCTTTCTCCTCGGGCCTGTTTCTAACTCCGTCACAGTCAGATAATGAACAATCACTTTTCTCGTTCTGCTTTTTTCTAGTCGTAAATCTGTCCATTTTGAGTGGGCAGAGGCCGAGACAATATTTGATATATCCTTACGACGAAAGGCTTTATGGAATATCTACGTGCTAAACTTGCAAAACCATTCACAAATGCAAAGCTACGCACATATGCTATATGACTGCCCATGATCTCTCGCTGTTACATATCCTATGTTCTTTGACGTATCTTCAGTATGCTGCCATCTGCTGGATAATTCATTTCAAAGTGCTAAAACAGGACATACATGGAACATATAGAAGTAAGTTATAACTATATTCTTATTGTTATCAGTATATATATTATATATGAGCCGCAAAACAAAGTCTTACGAGCCGCGTAATGAGTAACAATGTGCTACAGGAATAAGGTAGAAGGATACAAGTGATAAGTGATCCTAGATTGGGAGAGCCCTACAGAGAGTGCCCTGGGAGTGGTGGCAGTGTAGCACAGTGGGTAAGGAACTGGGCTTGTAACCGAAAGGTCGCAGGTTCGATTCCTGGGTAGGACACTGCCGTTGTACCAAGGCACTTAACCTGAATTGCTTCAGTACATATCCAGCTGTATAAATGGATACAATGTAAAATGCTATGTGTAAGTCGATCTGGATAAGAGCGTCTGCTAAATGCCTGTAAGGTAATGTGATGTAATGAGTAGTGATAGTTAGTCCAGGTACAGACTGAAGAGATGCGTTTTCAGACTAATGCAGAAGATGGGCAATGCCTGAGTGGTTCGTAGAGGAACAGGGAGTTCATTCCAATACTGGGGAGCTAGTATGGAGAAGATTTGTGGTAGGGAGAACCATTCACCCCGAGGGAGTGCAAGTCACCCTGCTGCCGCAGAGTGGAGTGGTCAAGCTTCCGTGTAGGATTGAATCGTGTCCTATAGGTAGACGGGAGCTGTTCTTTTGGCTGCAGTGCAGGCAAGGGTCAGGACTTTGAACCTGATCCTGGTGGCGATCGGTAGCCAGGGGAGTGATGTGAGAGAACATAGGAAGGATGAAGATAAACAGCAGCATTCTGAATCATTTATAGTGGCTGTATGGCACAAGCTGGCTGGCTTGCAAGGAAGGAGTTGCAGGAGTCAAGACGGGAGGTCACCATAGCCTGGACAAGTAGCTTGGTGGAGTGCATAGTCAGGTATGGTCAAATAATCCTGATGTTGTACAGGAGAAATCTGCAGGACTATGATGTTGCCTTGACGTGCTCCTTGAGGTCCTGCTGGTCATCCAGGACCACCCCCGGGCTCTTTGCAGAGTGAGAGGCAGTCACTGTGGTGCCGCCAGCAGTGATTAAAGCTCCCGCAGTAGGGAGGTCTTGTGATGGATGAACAGCAGCTCAGTCTTTTTGAGGCTGAGCTTCAGGTGATGGCTGGCCAACCAAGTTGAGATGTCAGCCAGGTTGGAAGATATTCTCTCATTAACCGTAATGGAAGAGGGAGGGAAAGAGAAGAGTTGTGTATCATCAGCATAGCAGTGATAAGAGAAGCCATGTAAATTAATGACTGAACCAAGAGATTTGGTGTAAATGGAGAACAGCAGAGGCCCCAGTACAGATCCCTGTGGGCCTCCTGTGAAAAGGGGATGAGGTGCAGAGACAGACCCCATCCAGGTGATCTGGTAGGACCTATCTGAAAGATAGGAAGCAAACCAAGACAGGGCAGTTCCAGAAATGGCCATCTCAGCCAAAGTTTAGATGAGTAGTTTGTGGTCAACTTTGTCGAATGCTTCAGACAGTTCTAGTAGGATCAGGCAGTGGCAAGTGCCTCCGTCACAGCCAGGAGGGCAGTCTCTGTTGAGTGCTCGGATCAAAAGCCAGACTGGTAAAGGTCAAACAGGTTAACCAGCATTTATTACAGTAAAGAGGACAAAGTTATTACATGAAGGACAAAGTTATTACATTAACCATTTTTATTATATTAACCGTTGTTACACTTGTTCATGTGGCTCTGGTTTGTTTGCTTTTTACCTTAAATAAGGTTGTGGTGTGGGGATGGCTGGTTTAAGCAGCCATACCTGCCCTGGGTCAAGCTAATTAGACCTGGCCAATTGGATAATTGGCCAGGCTAATTGGACCCAGGAACAGGAGTGGCTACACCTGTGCGTAGTGAGGTAATCACTGCGCACAGGTTAAATCTGCCATCCCCACCCACACCAGGGAGCTCTCTGTCATGACAGGGTTTATACATCTGCTCATTTGGCGTTACCATCTTGCCAAACCCTTGTGAAATAAATCTGGACTGTTTGAACAACATCTCCCTGTGTCTCTGTGCTGGAGGGCCCCAAGGAAAGCCACTTCGGTGGCCTGTGGCAGGCGTGTTTGCCACAAAGGTATAGCCCTGTATTCAAATGTGACATCAATCCATATTTGCTGGAAAAATAAGCTAAAATTCCCTGTTTTGCATGAGGGTGCAGCCATGCTGCCTACCCTCCCTTCCACGAACATTAAAGGAAACGTCCTTTATGCCACTCTGATACCCTGATCCAGGCAGGCGACCTATGGGTCCCACCTCCTGTCTCAGAAAAAAACAAACCAGAAGACAAAGGTATTTACAAGGCCAGAGGCCCATCGTAGCTACAGAACAAATAAAGATCCGGTTCTGTTTGATCTTAAGTTTAAATGTAATTTGTGGCATTCAATTGAAATCATTGATTGAAAAATCTTTATGTCTATGTTAGAAGAAGTAAACTACCATGCTTTTTATAGGTATACAATAGCTGGACGGAATTACCTCTTATACTACCTATTATATTTCTGTCATGACTATTTAGCCCTGCTTTCAACAACACAGGGTCACTTTAATGTAATAAGTACACTGTCAGCTTTTAGATAGGCCAGTCCCTGTCATAAATGAGCCTGCCGCCCCCCCCCCCTTCCTTTTGGTTGTGCATTTTAGCTCATTTTCTTTGTCCCTGTGGCACTGGAAGAGGGGCATACTCTGATAAGGGCTGGCTCTTCAGTCTCTCTCTCTTTTCTGGTAATCTCAAATCAGAATATTGTTTAATTTCTTCTGTTTTGTACCTTAGATGTAGTGAGCCTACATTCAATAAGTGCATAATTTCAAGAGTGCATCATTTCAATTCACTATTTTAATCGACTCCTTATTTAATAAAATTATTGGTATGGCAGGTATGCCATCCCGCCAAGTTACACCTTGGCAGGGGCATGCCTCATACCTATACAGCACCGAAAGTTTGGCACTTTTCAGGGTTCCCCACAGAAATAACCACAACAGCCACAGACACTCAGCCCTTAAAAACATTAAATTCTGTACATTCTGACCCCATTTCAACAGACATATTTCATAAACAACTTCACATGTCCACACAATAAAGCCACAAACTAAGGGGATTTTGTGTTTTCTCCTTCTTCTTCTCTTCTTCTCTTTCTTCTTCTTCTTCTTCTTCTCATTCTTATTTTTCCTGCCGCCTATCCCACTAACAACATGTCTCCCCATTGGACATTTTACCGACACCAGCCAAATCTTCACCTGCACGACCCAATCAAAAACTTGCATACACACGCAAAATACCCATACCTTTTTACTCTGAAACATTTCCAATTTGAACAGCTAGCCTGCCTGTGGCCTCATGAGTAATGTTACAGTCTTGGGAACATGGGGTTATTGGTTCAAGCCCAGCTAGGAACACATTTCTTTTACCCTCACTAATAATTGTCTACTACTTCTCAATTATTGCTTTTGCACCATATCTACCCGCCGTTCACCGAATGTATACACTGCATTATGACGTACCGTCTGCACGTTCAGTTATTAACCGCTACAATATTGCAAACCATATGGATTCAATGGGAGCTCTTCTGTGCTTACTAGCCTGTGTTCTTTAAAACCACGGACAGGCTTGCTAATGATTTTTCACACATTACATAGCTATGTCATGGTGCTGCACTAACAAAGTCACAGACTGGTAAACCTCCGGTTGAAGGATTGAATCCCGCCTCGCCCTCAGGCAGATCATTTTCTCTTTTACACTAACGTTTTCTTACACTTTTATATTTTCTTTACCAAAACTCACTCACAGCCACTCATATGCATTTCATGACGGCAAATGTATTCCTTTTATTAAAAAGTTACACCAGTTCACCACTGTGCCATTTCTACTAACTATATTTCTTCACTTGGCTACCGTACAAAACCTTCTTATCAGCAAACGCCACATTTCTACATTCATGTTACCTCGCCCTGTTCACTATCTAGCCACATACAAACAATTACTACGTATGTACGTTCTGCAACTCTGCATTAAAACATTACATTTAAATCATGACTCACTCATAATTATAACTACTACTGAACATGACAAAAGCACATCCGCTTGACAGATTTCACACATTACTTAACACTCCTCTTTGATGACCAATGTTTTATACAAACTGTTATATATACCGTTCGATAAGGAAACTAAGCTCGCTCATGGTCACTTCATTTACTTCGCACTATAGTCTGTGATCATGTTAACCTTCACCTACATGCCCATTCTGCTAAAAACATATTGTTTCAACTACGCAATTTCATCATTTCGCCTAATTTATCTCACACTGTTGTTATTTTCTCATATGCAAAGCCTGCTGGGACATAGGCGTCTGCTCCTATTCTCCACTATCAAGTTTTCCGGTTCTAGCTTAACAAAACAGCAAAGAGGATTCATACATGCAGATTAGCCTATCAAAATGCCTGGAAATATTGGGTAGCATTGGGTAGCATTGCTTTGGAATACATCTTATTTCATTTCGGTGAGGCAAGATGGCCTATATTGTTTGTAGTACCGTAACTTGGCGTCATTTGGATATCAATACTTTTAATGGCAGGCCTGGATGTTGGCAGTCTGAATGAATGAGTTATAGACGGTGTATGTCTTGTATGTGAGTAACTTGGTATTTTTGTATGTTGAAAACGTGTTTTTTATGAGATTTAGTCTTCTGACCTGATACAGAATTTGTTTTGGCTTGTCACTTGATTCCACCAGGTTACTGTTGATTGACCTATTTAATTTATAAATGTCATTTTTAATAATAATTGTTAAATTAAGTCATGTAAAATACATTTTATATGTAGGTTAAGGGAGAGGTTCTTGCATGCAATACCACTTGTGTTCAGTATTCAGAGTGCTGAACATTTTAACAAGGGCATTGACTGAAAATACTTGTGTGAGGGTGGCACGGTGGTGCAGTTGGTAGCACTGTCACCTCACAGCAAGAAGGTTCTGGGTTCAACTCCGGTGTCACACACCGTGACTACCCTAATAGGGACAGAAGAGCTGGACACAGAGAGATTTGTAAATCCAGATATCTCTGGCATTTTATTGGGGTAGCGAGAGAGAGCGTAATCACAAACAAACACAAACGAAAAACCTTTGCTCATCACCCTCACGGGATCTGGGCAAAAACAATAAACTAAAATAACAAAGACAAAATAAATGAAATTATACGAGCGCTTTTCAGCCTTTTCTCTGGTCTGTACGTGCTCTCTCTCACCGTCGTGGGGGATCCCGGTCTCAGACGCCTACTGTGGAAAGAAGCACACTTTTAAATCCTGGACTGATTCGTAATATCATCCAGGTGTGTGTCTGCTTAACCAGTAGGCGTGGTCCTCTAATTGCCCTGAATTCCTCCCGCAAACCGAGCCCTGCCACATCCGGCCTGGGCCTTTCTGTGTGGAGAATGGCCTTTATTTTGCATGTTCTCCCCGTGTCCACGTGGGTTTCCTCCGGGTACTCCGGTTTCCACCAACAGTCCAAAGACATGCAGGTAGGCTAATAGAAGACAGTAAAGTGCCCATAGGTATGAGTGTGTGAGTGCATGGTGTGGGTGTCCTGCGATAGATTGGCAGCCTGTCCAGCCCAATGCACACTGGGATAGGCTCCAGCACCCCTCGCGACCCTGCCCAGGATAAGCGGGTATAGATAATCGATGGATGATGGATGGATGTCACTTGTCCGACAGTGCCTCCTGGAGTTTTACATGCAATATTGAAGTGGAGTGATCTTTGTCTGCAACATGTTACACATGCATGTAAATACACTGCTGTCTGAGTTTTAATCACAATATAGACCGCTGCTGGGTCTGTACAGCCTGCTCACTGCTTATCCCTGTATTTTAATGTATAAACACAATGTGCAGATGTTCCTCTGTCATACAGTACTGCACTGCTGCCCTGCTCTCCCTGGGAGTATCGGAGCTCCCCCACTCCCTGCCCACTGATACCTTAGCAGTGTGCAGCACCAGGGGGTCCTGAGACGGCCTCAGCACAGGGGCTCAGCTGATCCCACTCTTTCACTCAGTGCTGGCAACATGCCTGTTGAGGACTTTTATTGTGACAGTGGTATCACAATGAATGAAGACAGGGGAAAAGTGAAACACGAAAGACGAGGTGAAAGACTACTCAAAGAGAGAGATCAGGCTACTCAAATTTTGGGGGAAGGAAAAGTGCTAGGGAAGTGCAGGTGCGTCCAAAATTCAGGCCACGAGGAGGGGCACGTCCGAGTTTGCCACAAAAAAAAAAAAACGTGAATCAGAGACTCTGTTATCCACTCAGTGAGGGGAAAGCCAGCACACCCCTGGAGTGAGACCATGAGGTCTATATAGGGCCAGCAGCGACTCAGGCAAAAGGGAAAGTGGTGTGGAAAAAGCACTGGTGTGCTGCTGGCGGCCTGATTGTATCAGGTCCAGGTCTGAGTGCGGAGTGGAGGTGCTGAAACTCAGCCCTGTCCCTCCGGCGCTGTCCAGGTCTGAGTGTGGAGTGGAGGTGCTGAAACTCAGCCCTGTCCCTCCGGCGCTGTCCAGGTCTGAGTGTGGAGTGGAGGTGCTGAAACTCAGCCCTGTCCCTCCGGCGCTGTCCAGGTCTGAGTGTGCAGTGGAGGTGCTGAAACTCAGCCCTGTCCCTCCGGCGCTGTCCAGGTCTGAGTGCGGAGTGGAGGTGCTGAAACTCAGCCCTGTCCCTCCGGCGCTGTCCAGGTCTGAGTGCGGAGTGGAGGTGCTGAAACTCAGCCCTGTCCCTCCGGCGCTGTCCAGGTCTGAGTGCGGAGTGGAGGTGCTGAAACTCAGCCCTGTCCCTCCGGCGCTGTCCAGGTCTGAGTGTGGAGTGGAGGTGCTGAAACTCAGCCCTGTCCCTCC
>NC_057948.1:2848441-2911135 GCF_018555375.3 Anguilla rostrata
TGACTTTGAACTATGGACTGATAAAGAAAAAGGGTTTTTTTGGATGCCCGGGTCGGTGTTTGGGGTCCTTGAAACAGAACTTACACTGTGAGAGCCCCCCGCATCAAATTTTATATTCGGTGTTGTCAATTAGTGACTTTTAGAGGAGGCCATAGTCTTTCAATGGGAAATAGTTGCAACTGTAATATTATGTGTTTACCGTTTAGACTCCGAGCTCAGCAGAATTTAAATAAGGTTGAGACATTACCAGCTAGAATCTGCAGTTTTAGCAATAGGCCCGTGGGCAGCAGCTCCCGGGGATTTAAACCCTGCTCCTCCGTGGAGGGGCGGTCCCCCGCCGCCAAAGCGCACTCTTAAATTTTAAGCTCCCTGGCCAGTTAGCAGGGGAAGCACATTGCACCGTATTCGAGGCGGGAAATTTTATTGTCGTTTAAAACAACGCATTCGTGGTTGGCCCCAAATGTGTTTTCGCCTGCCTGCTGCAGCAAAGCTTAGAGGTAAGGAGCAATGAAAAATAAATAGCAAGACTTCCGCATAGTGCCTAGGCTGTGAGCTTAGACAATTAGCGAACATGTAGCGGGGCAGACATGGTTTAGTGGCAGCGTGCTGTAGCTGGATTGCAGGAAGAAGCGCCAAATTTACAAAGCAACGTGCAGCGCTTGCATGCAGGAGGAGCAGCCGATTGAGTAGAGGGGAGGCTGTTTAAGTAGACCGCCCTGTTAGGTGAAGTACTGTGATAGGTGAACATCACTCAGCTGAGCCATCAGCTGATTCACCGGAGCGCTTGACTCTCGTAGCCTGCCAGAACTACGCGATGCTCCATATTTGCCAGACAAATAAGCTAAAATTCCCTGTTTTGCATGAGGGTGCAGCCATCTTGGAACAAGCTAGTTCTCTAAGCCTGAATGGCACAAGTGAATTTGTACACGTGTGTGGTTTTACATGTACATATATACTCCACTTTACATACTGCACTTTTTTTACTTTAGACATTTTTTTTTTAAAAATTTGTTTATTTGAATTTCAGTTGAGTTGACGTCAGGTCATTGAGTATATTATCTCCCATCTGTTTTTGATGTTGATGTTGATGACAATATGCCCAGAAATTAATTGCTCCTCAGGAATAAATGAAGTTTATGAATTGAACATCATTGGCATTAGCTGTGGCTGCACAATTCAATAAGCTCAACCTTGAATTTGGAGGAAAGAAACATAAACAGACAAAAGGAACAAAGGTCCTGTTGTATTGCCCCAGGGTGCTCACATGAGTCTTGCTACACATACCTATCATTTTCACAAACTTCTTCTGACGAGACCGCAAACCACTGAGCTGCTGACAGCTCTGAAATAGAAAAGTCCACCTGTGGGACGGGGCGACGGGTCTGCAGTGATGCTTTGTTCTTCAGACCATGAACCGACTGAAGCCAGACGCTGTGGTTGGGCAGGAGGGCAAAATTAGCAATGAACTTATCTACAGTATGTCAGATATCAAGTGTTTATATTATTGGCCTCAGAGAGAGAAACAGTGAACTGGATACAATATTGGCTTGAATACTGCTACCTACCCTCCCCTCCATGAACATTAACGGAAACGTCCTTTACGCCACTCTGATACCCTAATCTAGGCAGGCGATCTATGGGTCCCACCTCCTGCAGAGTTTGTCTCAGGAGAGAGAAGCTATTTTCGAGGCCAGAGGCCCAGTGTGGCTACAGGACAAATAAAGATCCGGTTCTGTTTGATCTTAAGTTTAAATGCAATTCGTGGCATTTAATTGAAATCATTGATTGGAAAATATTCATGTCTATGTTAGAAGAAGAAGAAATAAACTTCTATGCTTTTTATAGGTATATAATACCTGAACAGAATTACCTCTTATACTACCTATTATATTCCTGTTTGGGCTTGTTAGAAAAGGGACTAATTATGAATAGTTTGGTTTAAAAATTCATAAATATTTAGCCCTTTCTTTCAACAACATAAGGTCACTTTAATGTAATAAAACAAACCCGTCAGCTTTTAGATAGACCTGTCCTTGTGTTAAATGAGCCTGCCTCCCCGCCCACCACCCCAACTTTCCACACCTCAACTCGGCATCTCTCAATCAGGGCAAACATGTTCAAGCCATGCTGCATTAAGTGTTTATGATGACCTTAGGAAAAAAGTTGTGTTGTATTTGGTCTTTATTTTGGTGGTGCTTTCTTGGTTGTGCATTTTAGCTCATTTCATTTGTTCCTATGACACTGAAACAGGAAGAAGGTAATACTTTGGTATGGTCTGGCTTATCAGTCTCTCCCTCTTTTCTGGCAATCCCAAATTTGCATATTGTTTAATTTCTTCTGTTTTATTTTGTGCCTTAGATGTAGTGAGCCTGCATTCAATATGTGCATGAATTCAAGAATGTATCATTTCAATTCACTATTTTAATTGACTCCTTATTTAATAAAATTATTTAGTCTTCTTACCTGATACATAATTTGTTTTGGCTTGTCACTTGATTCCACCAGGTTACTGTCGACTGACTATCAAAGAATTTGGTTCTGGGTTCAACTCTGGTTGTAAACACACCCGTGACTACCCTGATAGGGACAGAAGAGCTGGACACAGGGAGATTTGGAAATTTCAGATATCTCTAATCTTTTATTGGGGTAGCAAGAGAGAACGTAATCACAAACAAACACACATGAAAAACCTTCGCTCATCACCCTCACAGAATCTGAGCAAAAACAATAAACGAAAATAACAAAGACAAAATAAATGAAATTATACGAGCGCTTTTCAGCCTTTTCTCTGGTCTGTACGTGCTCTCTCTCACCATCGTGGGGAATCCTGGTCTCAGACGCCTTCTGTGGAAAGAAGCACACTTTTAAATCCTGGACTGATTCGTAACATCATCCAGGTGTGTGTCTGCTTAACCAGTAGGCGTGGTCCTCTAATTGCCCAGAATTCCTCCCGCAAACCGAGCCCTGCCATATCCGGCCTGGGCCTTTCTGTGTGGAGAATGGCCTTCATTTTGCATATTTTCCCCATGTCCACGTGGGTTTCCTCCGGGTACTCCGGTTTCCTCCTACAATCCAAAGACATGCAGGTAGGCTAATTGAAGACAGTAAAGTGCCCATAGGTATGAGTGTGTGAGTGCATGGTGTGTGTGTCCTGCGATAGATTGGCAGCCTGTCCGGCCTAATGCCCACTGGGATAGGCTCCAGCACCCCTTGCGACGCTGTCCCGGATAAGCGGGTATAGATAATCGATGGATGATGGATGGATGCCGGTTGTCCGACAGTGCCTCCTGGAGTTTTACATGCAATATTGAAATGGAGTGATCTTTGTCTGCAACATGTTACACGTGCATGTAAATACACTGCTGTCTGAGTTTTAATCACAATATAGACCGCTGCTGGGTCCGTACAGCCTGCTCACTGCTTATTCCTGTATTTTAATGTATAAACACAGTGTGCAGATGTTCCCCTGTCATACAGTACTGCACTGCTT
The DNA here is from genome assembly GCF_018555375.3 of Anguilla rostrata. Lineage (NCBI taxonomy): Eukaryota > Metazoa > Chordata > Actinopteri > Anguilliformes > Anguillidae > Anguilla > Anguilla rostrata. The sequence continues at coordinate 2,851,932 of NC_057948.1, forward strand.
CCCTGCTCTCCCTGGGGCTCCCCCACTCCCTGCCCACTGATCCCTTAGCAGTGTGCAGCACCAGGGGGTCCTGAGACGGCCTCAGCACAGGGGCTCAGCTGATCCCTTGGCAGTGTGCAGCACCAGGGGGTCCTGAGATGGCCTCAGCACAGGGGCTCAGCTGATCCCTTAGCAGTGTGCAGCACCAGGGGGTCCTGAGATGGCCTCAGCACAGGGGCTCAGCTGATCCCTTAGCAGTGTGCAGCACCAGGGGGTTCTGAGACGGCCTCAGCACAGGGGCTCAGCTGATCCCTTAGCCCATAGTGATGGATGACAAAGAGATTTTACATTTATGCAACCTCATATGTGTACCCCAGTGAAACAGGAAATTTCTGACACCTGGGTGCGATTAGGATCAGTGTGAAGGTCTATTCTCTCACTCTGGCTGGAGTGGGAGAGATGAGAGTGAGGGGGGGGCAAATGCCTGTGAAGAGATCTACAGCTGCACGGCCAAATCTCTGCCATAGCATTTACACAATCTGGGGGTGGAGACACCATTCCCCGTACAGTGGGTTTCTCCTTGTCAGCAGATCAGCGCTTGTGTTCAGAATTCATGGAACATCAATCAATCAATCAAATTTTATTTGTATAGCGTATTTCACAGCAATTGTCACAATACTCTTCACAGACAACTCTGGCCTAGTCCCCCACAGGAGCGAGCCTAAAGCAACATGGGTCACACGTAACCACAGAAAGTGACAGCTGCTCCAGACCAACAGTCTGTGGGCTAGACCATGGAGCTGGAGGGAGCGCATGCCACCTTGGTGATTGACATATGCTACTGCAGTCATTTTCGCAGCGTAAGAGCACATGATGTTGCCTTAGACAGGGAAGAAAATATCTGAGAGCTGTCCATATAGTTAATAGCTAAAAGAAAATTGATTCACCATGTAACCCTCCTGAGACCCCCCCCCACCCCAGAGAGGGATGTGTCTGTCCTTTTTTTCCGTATGAAAACGATCCTGAGAGGGGTTCCCTGAATGTACAGTAAGAGTCTGTGTTTTCCCAGTGACGCAGAGTTGCATAGCACTTGTGTGTCACTGTGAGACGGCGATGGAGATCGCGTACAGGGCTGAGGTGGAGGGATGAAATCCACCTCATAAAGCCCCTCATTCTTAAGAGCCCCAATGGCAAAACCTGAGAGGCTGACACCATCAGCTCCTGTAGTCTGAGGCATGTGTGATACTGCACTCTTGAGCCTGGTTTGAACTGAGAGAGACATACTCTGAGAGATAAAATACAGTCTGCCGATAGACAAGTTCACATGGATACAGAGTGTAAATCCTCTCCCAAGAACGTTTCACTCCGGGATGGGGAGAGATTGCTCTTGGGGAGGTTTACTCTGAAACCAAGAGACAACAGATGTGTCAGAACTCACTGAGTGTCCTGCACAACTCTGGGTTTTGAATTGGCAATAATCAGCTAATCGTCTGTATAAGTCAGTATTCTGATCCTCATTAGTCTCAGTGGAGCCAGACCTGCCTCTACACAGAGACAGAACACCCGTGGACTCAGGGAAAGGCCGAAGGGTGGAACTGTGTATTTGTAGCAAACACCGCGATGGGCGAAGCGGAGGAATTTTGTGTGAGGGGGATAAATGCCTACGTGGAAGAAGGCATCTTTCAGATTTACTGATGTGAAATAGTGATGTTAAGTTAAACAATTAACTGTTAATTCTTAATAAGAATGTTGATTGATGAATTTCTATAGATTAAACAGTTGAATTTCAATAAACCATTTAAATAAATAACCTAATGTTGGTGATTAGATTTCAAATTTAAGAGACGTTTCTAAAATGTTAAATTAGAGAGTCACGGTTCCCTTGACTGGCAGCATTAGTGAATGGTTATTGGTCCATTCCTGGAACATCAGTGCCATCTGAGCGCGTCTTCTCAGCTGCTGGTCTCACCTTCAGCAGACTGCACACCAGACTGACCCTAAAGCACATAAACATGCTCATACTTAACAACAATGCTTAGGTATTAAACTAAGCATATTTTAAGTAATTCTTTTTATAGGCCATGGAGTAGATTTTAATCTAATCAGTTAATCATTATTAATTAATTATTGGGTGCCGATGATTGATAAAAATAAGTGCACAAAATTTTCCAATCTTTCTGACATATTGAATGTGAAAGAGTGCTGTATGTTAACATTTTGAAATTATTTTGCCTCAACTGTTTGTTTAACATTGAGATCCAAAATAGGAAGTTAAGAACCGTCCTTCTTTGGGAGCTGGAAATAATGAAAATCAAAACTATGTTGGGTTTGATCTCTGGGAACCACATGTATTTCCCCCTTTTTGTAAGAGGGAAGGAATTTATTCCTCTTAAACATGGGAGCGCTCTCTTGTGTTTGAAAGTAAATGACTCTGTTGAAATGGGGGGTTTCACTCTGAACTGGAGTCTGTAGCCCTTGGCTATAGTAGCCCTGCAGTGTCCTATATGCTTTTCCTGGAGTGCAGTAGCCTCCTTTCGCATTGGACACGCTACTGTCTGTCAGAGCCACACTTGGTGCAACTGGATGCTTCTATGGAGGTCTGGACCGGATGTCGTTCCCTAGAGTTGGCTTTCAAACACAAGATGACGAAAGAGAAGTTTATTTATGGCACCAATGCAGTGATTTGTTCAAGCAGAGATGCAAACTTCAGTCAGTGTATAAGTAAGCCACGTACTTTGGATGTGCTGTAGGAGAAAGAGTACTTTATCACATGACAAAATATGAGAGTTGCCAATAACCATGAATAGAAAGCTTTAACAGTGTTAAGAGGCAATCATTTTATTTACCAGACATGGCAAGATGGACTGGACACTATGCTATAAGAGAGGAAAGGACATGCACCTGAAGAGATAGTAAGATAAATAAACGGAACACAAAGAAATTGTGATGGATACCAAAAATGCTTTTTAAGAAAAGACTTTGGATAATGAATAAATTGTTTGAGCTTCCCTTAAATGCTATCCAGAGAACATCTCCCACAATCCACACTAGTTTACATTTGACAAAATAAAGTCTGACCTGACCAAAACTCTAGTACCTACCGCCATCCCCAGGAGACCCCCCCCCCCCTCACCCTACAGGGACAGGAGTGCTGCATGGTAATTATACTGACAGTAAATAGGGGGCATTGTACTATTGGTGTGCCCTAATGATTGAATCTATCATTCCTGTATGTGTTGCATGTCCTGCTGCAAGGGTTTACAGTGATGGTCCTTCTAAGGACTGATTTATACTTCTGTGTAGTCTGCATAGTTTGCATGGTTTGCATTGTGTGCTCCATTTGCAAATCATTTATATGGCATGTTGTACAGGTACAGGTTGTGATTTTCCACCCACTTACAGATACCTTCAGTTCCATATCTTTCATATCCTTTAATAAACTTTTATCACATCCATAATGTATGCTATGGGAATGAGGCACAGACGAGGCAGTGCCTGGCAACATGCCTGTTGAGGACTTTTATTGTGACAGCGGTATCACAATGAATGAATACAGGAAAAGTGAAACACGAAAGACGAGGTGAAAGACTACTCAAAGAGAGAGATCAGGCTACTCAAATGTTGGGGGAAGCAAAAGTGCTAGGGAAGTGTAGGTGGGTCCAAAATTCAGGCCACGAGGAGGGGCACGTCCGAGTCTGCCACACAAAAAAATAAAAAATAAACGAGAATCAGAGACTCTGTTAGTTGATCAGTGAGGGGGGAGCCAGCACACCCCTGGAGTGAGACCATGAGGCCTATATAGGGCCAGCAGCTACTCAGGCAAAGGGGAAAGTGGTGTGGAAAAGCACTGGTATGCTTCCGGTGGCCTGACTGTATCTCTAGGTCTGAGTGTGGAGTGGAGGTGCTGAAACTCAGCCCTGTCCCTCCGGCGCTGTCCAGGTCTGAGTGTGGAGTGGAGGTCCTGAAACTCAGCTCTGAGTGGTGGCTGATGGCAGGGAGGTGCGGGGCTCCAGAGGACCACACCACAATACATATATATGAGCATGTGCATTACTTCCTGTTACAGTGAATCTGCCTTTAGCTGTGTGTTAGCTTGCAGTGCTGTGGGAAGTTTGTCACAGAAAACCAAAAGGAACTAATCAAAGTCACTGTCCACTCTGAAAAATGTGTGTTGCCTTTTACTTTTGGTGGTGGCCAAACATCCTACAGCACTGAAATCTAACTGGCTGTCCACTCTGGAAGATGGCAGCTGCACGTCTAGTATGGGACAGGAGGGTTAAACCCAGAGAAAAGATCATAGCAAAGGTAGATCAGCCCATTGCCCCAATTCAGAGAACTTACAGTATAAGAAAAGGGGACATTTGGGTCAGAATTACATCTGTAAAACTGTCAGAGTTCAGTCCAGCACGATGTTTAATTTTCAGGTCCAAAATCCTGCAGTTGGAGAGTGTAGCACAGACATCTTCAGAACATCATCAACCTTAAAATCCTCAGTTTCACTCTTCATTGCTGAACACTGTCATTGGCACATTTCCCATATTAGATACATGCTTCGTGTATAGCTAATCATAAAAAACACGTTTTCAACGTACAAAAATACCAAGTTACTCAAATGTATTGATACCAAAATGACGCCAAGTTATGGTACTACAAACAATATAAGCTATCTTGCCTCACCGAAATTACATAAGATGTATTCCAAAGCAATGCTACCCAATATTTTCTCAATTCTTTCAAGTCACTTGGCCCTGTGTGTATAAGCATGCACTACATGGACAGGCCAAACATATGTGTGGATGGCTCTCTCACAGTCAAGATGGATTGAATAGGCATGTATATGTCCAATTTGTATTGGTATGTATGTATTTTGCTGCCCAGCCTTTCTGTTGCGTGAATGATAGTATGTTTCTTGGTATAAGTGTGTGTTCGTAAATGTGAATGTAACATGCTGCGAGGGAAATGTCCCCATGGGGATAAAGAAGTTCTCTATGTATGTATGTATGTATGTATGTATGTATGTACATATTGTATACAGTATACATGCATTATTTATTGTACATAGCAAAGATACAATAACTTGTACATGTACTTGTACTCAAATTCAGTTCAGAAGCAAGTATAAACATGTTTTCTGGAGAAATATGCTTCCTGTAGTTACTCAGCAGCAGTTTTGTACATGAATTTCAATGTGTTCCATGAGGCAATTCAAAATATTTGACTCTTTGACCTGACACAAAGTTTGCATGACATTGTAAAATGGTAAGATTACAAAACACAGGGCCAAGTGACTTGAAATAATTGAGGAAATATTGGTTAGCATTGCTTTGGAATACATCTTATGTAATTTCGGTGAAGCAAGATAGCCTATATTGTTTGTAGTACCGTAACTTGGTGTTATTTTGATATCAATACTTTTGAGTAACTTGGCATTTTTGTATTTTGAAAACGTGTTTTTTATGAGATATAATAATACTATATTAACTCTTCTTTGCAGACTGAACAACTGTGACCTCACACAGAAGTGCTGTAATATTGTGGCCTCGGCTCTCCAGTCATCAAACTCACCCCTGAGAGATCTGGACCTCAGCTACAATAACCTGGGAGATTCAGGAGTGAAGCTGCTCTGTGCTGGATTGAGGAGTCCAAACTGTAAACTACAGAGACTGGGGTGAGTAGTGCTGTGTACTGTGCGATCTTAACTAAATAGAATTTGTGATTATGGTTCTATTCAGTGAAATATTAAAAAGCTATTTCTCTCTCAGTTTAGTCCTCTGTCCACCAGCATTCTTTCTTTGCCCATATATACCTTACTCCTCTATCACAACAAGCAAATAAAAGCAGGATAAAACCTTTTGAGGGTTGCCAGGTTTGTGGTTCCTGAGCAGAATGTAAGGTTTCAGTGGAGTCTGTAGTATCAGGTCACAGGTGATGACTGGATGCTGAATGTCTGACTGACATGATAAAAGATTGACCACCTGCATAGTAAAATGTTTCAGGTCTGTCACACATCCATCTCCATTATTCACTACCCGCTAGAAACTCTAATGAAATCCATACATTTACCCCACTCTCTTTCACACACTGACCTTTTGATAAAGGTGATTTTTACTCCTTCATCACACACCTGTGTGTGCTGCAGGATTGTGGTGTTTCTGATTGGATTGTGAATAAAATGGTATTTTATTCTGCTGGTAAAGCCAGGCATTAACTCACCGGCACGGTATGTGTGTACATCTTGGTGGGAGAGTGTCCATCTGAACATGTGAGCTGCTGTTTAGATGCAGTGTTACATCATTTAGTTTAGTCATTTTTCTGTGGTTCCAGTCCCAAGTCATAGCCCGGATATTATACCTTTGTAAGCAGTCATGCTGTGTGGAATAGTCTGATTCAGAGATAAATATCTAGCTCCTATCATCTAAAGAATAACATCATTTACAGGAGTATTTCTTAGATAAGTATTCTAATAAACTTCAAATGCTCCCACTTATTACATTTTTTGTGCAGTTTATATTACTCCACAAAGGCTACCAAAAAATCACCTATGTCGGCCAGATGGTGGCGCTATAACAATGGGTTTTGCGTAAAAGGCCATAACTCCCACACCATAAGTTAGATCAACAGAAAACGTCATCGAACCTATGCATCTGAACGTGCTCTACAACTTTGCCATTGGCACCACCTATGTCCACCATATTGTTTGCCCGCCATTTAGACTTTTTAGTTGGGGCGTGGAAGTTTTCTCTGCTAAAATGTCTGAGGCTCAGCAACCATAAGTTGCAGACCAACCAAATTTGGTAGGTGGGTTCCTATGGCCCCCCACTACCCAGGCACTACAAATCACCTATGTCAGCCAGATGGTGGCGCTATAACAAAGGGTCATACTTTAAAAGTCCATAACTCATACACCATAAGTCAGATCAACACAAAACTTCATCGACCGATGCATCTGAATGTGCTCTACAACTTTGCTTTTGGGAGCACATATGTCCGCCATGTTGTTTGCCCGCCATTTGGACTTTGGGGTGCGGAAGAGCTGGAGCTCCAAATCTAAGTGTTACGACATCTAGTAAACTTCTTTACGGCAAGCAACATCCATGGCGACGCAAGTAATCCGTCACCGTAAGGTCTAGTTTTTATCAGTGAGGGGAGGGTCTGACCGTCAGGGAAGCAATGGAAGACAGTGCCACCCAGAGTGCATGCTAGGATACCAAAAGTTTGCTAGTAAAAGCTTTTTGAGAGGATGAATAATTACTTTTCTTTGGCATGGATCCATTTGAAGACAGTATCGGGTGAGTTCGTTTAGTCTTTGAATCTGTCATTATGCTGAGAAATAGCTAAACCATTTTATTGATAGGTTCTGAGTTTCTGTGCAAACGCGCTAAAACACGCTGGTATAATGAAACAATGACGGTAATACATATATAGTCCGCTTCGTTCCGTTGCTACCATAACATAATAGACTATCTTGTGTCTACAGCCGCATTTTCTCGCTGCAATTACTAAAATTGAATATAACAAAAGACGCAATTTATGCTGTACTCTACCAATGTCTAAATAAATAATACGGTACTCTGAGCGTAGGAAGCAGTTAGCATGGATGGCGAGTTGATATTTTTTGCTACTACAAGTTTGTTAGTAAAAGCTTTGAGAGGATCAATCATTACTTTTCTTTGGCATGGATCCATTTGAAGACAATATCGGGTGAGTTTGTTTACTCTTTAACCCTCTGGGGTCGAAAGCTCCGCCGGCGGAGCTCGACCAGATTAAATTAACTTTTATTTCTATTTGGATGATTAACTTCACGTGCTATTATCATACAGACGCAACAGAAACATTGACAGAAACCTTAGAATCGCGACTTTCCAATGCGCCCATTGGCAAATAATATAAAATGTTCCAAATTTGATTAATTAGATCATGTATGCTTCGCTAAACTTTACTCGTTACTATGTGAATTTCGCTCAGCAGGAAATTTGCGCTCCGCCCAAATCGCATTCACATGTTAACATTATAATTACTCTCCATAGAAGGAGACTAAAGGAGGGGCGATGCGAGATCCATGTGAGAAATGCCAAGTCTGCGAAAGCAGGATAGAATGTCACAGAGTGTCGCCTAATTCACAGAGTGTCGCCTAATTCACTAGGTGAACATTTCGTTTAATTTTGGAAAATGGTCCGTCCGGAAGCCGACACTGAAGAGCGGTGTCATTTCGAACAGCGAACTGATCCAGCTGAGGATCAACTTCATGCGTAAGTATATTTCTTATGATCATATTGGTAAATATGTGTACTGTATTGCAACGTATCTGTGTGTTTGTAGGAATATCCAGCAATGTGCGCGTTTGTAAATTCCCACACTACGAACGATTCGAACTATTGCATCTCAAAATTATAGGCTAGGTTCTCTGCGTCTGGTTGTGTTAGAAGTATCAGGTAGACTGTATGTTTTTCGATCATATTCGTAATAAATAGCTCATGCCTGGCGTGTAGTGGCGTGGCTAGGATTCTAAAACTGATGTCCTTGCACAATCGATATTAGCATACTCTAAGTAAGTTCGGGAAATAGCAATAAAATAACCACTTAGCTAAACAGACCTAGCCTAGTTCAGATTGAGGCATTGTTATTGATGAGTTGCATGTAGTTTAGTTGGAATATCAGTGTTTATTTAGTTAAGCTAATGTTTTTTCGTTGATAGCTTGTATTATTTGTTAATGTGTGCTGTATTACATTCTCTGTGTGTTTGTAGGAATATTCACTAATATGCGCTCTTGTAAATTCCCACACTACGAATTGCTTCTCAAAATTATAGGCTACCTCTCTGCGTCTGGTTGTGTTTGTTTGGTTCTTTGTTTGTATATGATGTCACATTTCATAAATTTTGTTTTCATTAGTTAGTGGTTTGTCCCTTTTTTGTAAAGCACATTTAATTTTCACCTGTTGAAGGAAATGTGCTATATAAATAAAGTTTGATTTGATTTCACATTTCCTAACCATTTTGTTTTTATTATATTTGCAGAGATGTTGATCAGGAAACACGGCCTAGTTCACCACTATCTAAGAGGCCAGGCAGACGTTGCAAGAATACACCAGTCTCATCTCATCTTCCATGCATTTTACTTCAATAAATGTTCTAAAATCAAAAGTTGTCTGTTTCTGTCTTCTAAATGGCTCACTGAGTCTTTGTCTTAGTGGTGGGGAGGCATGCGGCCAGGTGTGAATAGCCTACTTAGCTGGCAGGTATTCCTACCTGTTACGGCTGGCTCGCCTGGCCGCAACAAACAAAGTCCAGATGGATCAAAAACAAGACAGAAACTGATCTAAAAACAAACCCAGACATTTATTAATCTAAATTACAAACAAAAACCCACAAAGTTCACAAAACCAAAGCTCTCCCCACAAATCACAAGACCCGAAAGAAACTCTCCCCTGCCTCATACTACTGGGCTTATATTAGGCCACAGGCAGGTGGAAGTAATTACGCAACTACCTCCACCTGCACTACCCAGGCAAGCAGAGGCAGGGGACGTAACACCCCCACCCTTAAGACAAAAAAAAAGACAAAAACTAAAGGTCTTTTTTTTTTTTTTTTTTTCCAAATTACTATACAAAACAAAAAATAAATACCAAATGTCCACAAATTGTCCAGAGAAATCTGCCACTGTAGGGACCTGTGTGTCTGCGCGCGTCGTCCTCGACGCCGCAGGGACCTGTGTGTCTGCGCGCGTCGTCCTCGACGCCGCAGGGTACTGTGTGTCTGCGCGCGTCGTCCTCGACGCCGCAGGGTACTGTGTGTCTGCGCGCGTCGTCCTCGACGCCGCAGGGTACTGTATGTCTGCGCGCGTCCTCGCCGCCGCAGGGAAGTGTGATGGCAGATCCCGGACGAGCCCCCATTTTGTTACGGCTGGCTCGCCTGGCCGCAACAAACAAAGTCCAGATGGATCAAAAACAAGACAGAAACTGATCTAAAAACAAACCCAGGCATTTATTAATCTAAATTACAAACAAAAACCCACAAAGTTCACAAAACCAAAGCTCTCCCCACAAATCACAAGACCCAAAAGAAACTCTCCCCTGCCTCATACTACTGGGCTTGTATTAGGCCACAGGCAGGTGGAAGTAATTACGCAACTACCTCCACCTGCACTACCCAGGCAAGCAGAGGCAGGGGACGTAACACTACCCAATGCATATTCATTACAGAAAGGCCATTTGCCCTCCCATTCTCACCTGGTGTTGAAAAATAGTAGTCACAACACTAACTTTTAGCAATTTATTTTATATTTCTCATTGGATTTGCTAAAATATTTTGTCATCTTTTGATACCCAAGACCTTGAAGAACACATTTCAGTGACCAAAAGTCTTATTCACAATTGTTTAGGGTGTTTTATTACAACATTCCTATGCATGTTCAAAACTACTGTTTACAGTTTGTGTGTTTTTAGAGTAGTTTACAATCCACACATTATTATGACCTACTTACTGCTGCCATATTGTTGTAGCTGAAAACAAAGATATGAAACACTTTGGAATCACTGTATATAAAGTTGATGAAATTTACACAAATGTCAGATCATCGCACAATCACCAGTGTGCCTCATTTTACCCTTAGACCCCAGAGAGTTAAAGGTGAAAGACCTGTTTTAAAGATTTAGTTTACAACTGTTTAATTTTTGAAATATATTTAACATATTTTTCTATTGTTCAGTGTTGTAACACTATAGACCTATGCATATTAATATGTTGAAGAGGCTTCAACTTAAAGGTTGTTAATGAACCAGGTTGTTAATAAACCATGAATTGGAAAATGAGGTCAACCCTTGTGGACATTACGTTTCTGATCTATTAAGGTAATTTCAGTGTTGTTAGGTACCGAGTATCGAATTAGCATCGTTTAAGTTTCAAGTATCATTTCAGTAGTGAGTATCGTGATACTAAACCTGGTCTCAGTATCAAAGTCAAAATTTTGGTAACGTGACAACACTAGTGTGACGCCTTTTTTAGTTGCGGCACAGAAACACTGCAGCTGTGCATACACACCGGGCCATCTAAGTGTTACGACATAGTAAAGGCCTTTACGGGAAGCGGCCAGGACACATCCATGGCGGTGCAACTAAGTCATCCGACAGCGTCTCTTAGCACAAAATTGGCCATAAGTCATCAATATTTTATACAATCATCATTATATTCTGTAGATATGTTGGGTGAAGGTATATGGTCATGAGGAGAAAGCCATTTTGAAATTGCTCCTTAGGGGGCGCAATAGTGCCAATGCTTGGACCCCTCCCAACGCCGCTTGCGGATTTAATTATTATTATGATTGATACAAAAATAATTACATGTAACGCAGTAATTATTAACCTATTATATTCGCAAAATTGTGCGAGAATAAAATGATTGGATGGATTATATCGTAAAGACATGGAGAACATAGGTGCAATGTGTGGATGTTTCAAAAGACACCACACCACACCACACAATCTAGTGTCTACCAGCAATAAAAGTTAGTGGCAGTAATCAGTTGTGCTGTGCTGATACAGCCACTGTGGCGACATAGCTCATGAGGTAAGACCGATTGTCTGGCAGTCGGAGGGTTGCCGGTTCAAACCCCGCCCTGGGCGTGTCGGAGTGTCCTTGAACAAGACACCTAACCCCTAACTGCCCTGGCGAATGAGAGGCATAAATTGTAAAGCGCTTTGGATAAAAGCGCTATATAAATGCAGTCCATTTACCATTTAGCCACTAGATGGCGATGCAGTGTAATTCCAGTTGATGCTGTAGTTGCGTTGCTGTAAGATCGTGCCAGATGAACTGAAGTGTAGCACAGCTCGTACACGGCTCCGGCACTGCTTCAGCTGTTAGCAGGGATAATATCGCAGGTCTGACCTTTAATATCATGACTGGCTAGCTAGCTAACTCGTGCCTGTGACTGTGTAAGTCAAAGCGAAAGCTGAACTTAGAACAACGGCAACAAGTGTCAACTTGAGGGTCATATTGTTTGATGTAAATGGTAAACAAATGATATTTACAAAGTGTTAATAGTTATTATCAAATAATTGTGTTATGTAACCGTATTTCTGTATTTTCAAAGAATGAACTAGCTGAGGTAACAGTAAACAGCTCAGAGCGAGCTGGCATCGCCATGGTAACCAACCAACCCTCCTAACGGCCACATTTTAAACAGCATCGTCATGGTTACCGTCACGTTACTTTGGCGAGAGTTAAATAAAGAAGAGCGCAATTTTGTATTGAATGCGTTTTCATTTCACCTTGCTGAATATTTTAAAATTAATGTCAAAAACCCTGACAGACTGTATAATTTGTTAAACTTAAATTGTTTGATGACTTGATGGTTACAAGATTAAGAAGAAAATATTATCATGATGAAAGTAATGTATTTAGCTAATGGGTTATACGAGTTCATTATCAGTTATATTTATCTATTCATAGTGATGACTATTCAGCGTCTTTGAAATGTATAGATGTTTATGAACTGAAGAACATGTCAGGTGAGGTAAAATGCACCACAAAAATGCTGTTTTTTGTGTTTGCAGATGAAATTAATATGTTTGCAAATCACATGGAGAGGGTTATTAGAGCCCAGTAATTGCCTTAGACTATTGTGGATTAGTCAGAATACTTTATGAACTTAATTTGCACACCCCTCTCCCTGTGTTTGTGTGTACATCTCAGGAATGCGTAGGTACATATGTATCAACTGTCAAGGTGAACAATGTCACAAATAATTTGCGTGTGTTTGTGTACGTGCGTGCGTGCATGTTTGTGTGTGTGTGGTCTCTCCACAGGCTGGGTTGGTGTAGTCTCACAGAGGGCTGCTGTGATGTTCTGGCCTCAGTCCTGCGTTCTCCTCACTCAGAGCTGAGAGATCTGGAGCTCAGAGACAACGATCTGCAGGATTCAGGAGTGAGAGCGCTCTCTGCTGGACTGGAGGACCCACACTGTAAACTGCATAGAATGGGGTGAGTACAAACACAAACCCCTTCAATAAATTAGGGCTACAATGTGACTAAATACAACACTGATGTCAATGTTCCTAATGTGAAAACAGACACTCCACAGAACTGAAACAGCATGTTCCTGTTCTTCCTCTTGGTAGAATTTGACTACACAAATGAATGAAGAAAATTAATTAGTCCTGTTTACTGAACTGTAGTGGGGTGTAAACTCAAATGTGTTTGATAATGACTCATTCCACATTCATGTTATTTTAGTTTAACACACACAGCCCTGTTAGTTTATATTATGTTACATTACATTTATTTGCCAGACGCTTTTATCCAAAGTGACGTACAATAAGTGCATACAAAAGGTAATTGGAACAACTACAAAACACAGGTCCGATAAGGTACAATATTTTGCAGTTATTCATTGCCATGAACACATTAAGTCCAGTTCACACAGTGAACATTACTCTGACCTAACCTAGCTAAGTCAAACTAGGAGGCATTACAAGCAACATCTAGACCAGGCATGTCAAACATACGGCCCGCGGGCCGGACCCGGCCCGTTGGATGATTTAATCCGGCCCGGCATAAATTTCTGAGTATGTCAAAAAAAGAAGCGAGTCTCTAGCTTATTTCTATCAAAAGTTATGATTTTTTAAAATAAATACAAACCAAATGCTCCCTCCGGCCGCGGGAGGGCAGTAAATGTGTAAAAGAGCTCACGTCCAGCATGCGGCATTGACACGAGTTAGTACTAAAAATAAACCGGCAATCTTGCTTCACAATTCACCACTACTAAACAAGTTATCGGTCAACACACCCTTCCCAAAATGGCACTGTCAAAAAAAAGAAAAGTGGACACGGAGTGCTTCTTTGAGCTACGAGGGGAAATTAGACAGTTCATGGAGAAGAAGGGACGCCCAGTAAAGGAACTTAAATGCAAGGAATGGGTGCAGGATCTTGCGTTTATGGTTGATATTACACAACACTTGAATACACTTAACACTACATTTCAGGGCCGTAACAGAGTTGTCACTCAATATTACGACAGCATAAGTGCGTTCAAGATGAAACTGTCACTGTGGGAGACGCAGCTATCCAACGGTGACACCGCGCATTTCTCGTGTCTCACAGCTGTGCGTCCGGAGGCACCAGACCGTCCCGATAATGATTTGGAAAAATATAAAGACAACATAACAGATTTGCTGCGAGAGTTTGAGCAGAGGTTTCAGGTATTCAGTGAACTTGAGAACAAATTTGGCTTTTTTCGCTCGCCATTTACAGTGAAGCCTTCTGATATGCCAGCTGACATTCAACTCGAGCTTATTGACTTGCAGTGCGATTCCGCTATGAAGGATAAATTTGGGTCCGTGGGATTGGATACGTTTTATCAATATCTCGTGCCAGGTTACCCCAAAATAACAGCCATGGCTGCAAAGGTTCTATCCATGTTTGGGACTACTTATCTTTGTGAACAGGTGTTCTCCGTAATGAACAATAATAAAACAAAGCAGCGCTCAAGGTTAACAAATAAACACTTGAATGACATTGTTAAATGTGCTGCTACTCAGGATTTGACACCTAATATCGATACACTTGTGAAGGCAAAAAGATCCCAAGTTTCAGGAGCCAGCAGCAGCAAGTAGACTGCAGGAGTGCAGTAAGAGAAAAAAAGTGTGATGACACGAAATTTGTTTGCACTCATGAATACAGATCATTAAAAATAAGATTAATCTGGTTTCATATTAAAGACAATTAATATTGTGCAGTATATTCTCAGCTTCAGTAGGCCCAGCCTAGTAGTTTGATCTGATGTAGTCTAATCTTATTGCCCATGCACGGCTATAACTTTTATTTTGTATTTCTTTTTTTATTTATTTCAAAGCAGTATGACAATTAAGGCGAAAATATTTTTTTCATAGCTCCCACTTGAGTTTGTTTAGTGTGGTGAGTTGGTTCAGGTGTAAAACTGCATTCACTTAACTGTTAAAATAAACCAGTTGTTAACACATTCACCGCCTAACATGAAATCATTTTTTTTTTCCATTGTTGGTGAATAAATGTGTTGTGCTTAGAAAAGATCCCTTGTCATCCGTGATTATAATATGTAGGGTAGGCTACAAATGTAGGCTGAATGATAAAGCATAGTACTGAAAAACAAAGCTAAATATTTGGAGTTGACATTCTTTTACTGATCCGGCCCACCCGAGAACAGAAAGTCTGGATCCGGCCCCAGAGCCAAACTGAGTTTGACATGCCTGATCTAGACAATGATACTGGGCACAATAAGTGCTGGATGGAGGTACATGTAACATGAGTGGCACAGGAGGTACATGTGTAGAAATAGAGGGATTTAAATGATAGAAATGATCTACAGAGTGGTGATAGTTAGTCCAGGTATAGTCTGAAGAGATGCATCTTCAGACCACGGCGGAAGATGGGTAGTGAGGGAGAGGTTCGTAGAGGAACAGGGAGTTCGTTCCACCACTGGCTAGGGTGGAGCTAGGGTGGAGAAGCTCTGTGGTAGAGACAAGATTGAACCCTTTACCCGGATGGCAGGGGGTGCAGTGGTCAAGTGGGCGTATAGGATTTAATCATGTGCTGTAAGTAGACGGGGGCCGTCCTGTTGGCTGCAGTGTAGGTCAGGATCAGGACTTTGTACCTGCTGTGACTGGTAGCCAGTGGAGTGACCTCAGCAGGGGAGAACTTGGGAAGGTTGAAGACAATAAATGTGTGTAAGGTGTGTAACACACTGCTATGTGTTTGACACACAGCCCTGTTAATTTATATTAATGTGTAAGGTGTGTAGCACACTGCTATATGTTTGACACACACAACCCTGTTAGTTTATATTAATATTTGTAAGCTGTGTAACACACTGCTATTTGTTTGATGCACACAGTCCTGTTAGTTTATATTAATGTGTGTAAGGTGTGTAACAAACTACTATGTGTTTGACACACACCGCCCTGTTAGTTTATATTAATGTTTGTAAGGTGTGTAACACACTGCTATGTGTTTGACACACACAGCCCAGTTAGTTTATATTAATGTGTGTAAGGTGTGTAACACACTGCTATATGTTTGACACACAACCCTCTTAGTTTATATTAGTGTTTGTATGGTGTGTTACACACTGCTATGTGTTTGCCGCACACAGTCCTGTTAGTTTATATTAATGTGTGTAAGGTGTGTAACACACTGCTATGTGTTTGAGACACACAGCCATGTTAGTTTATATTAATGTGCTATAAGGTGTGTAACACACTGCTATATGTTTGACACACACAACCCTCTTAGTTTATATTAATGTTTGTATGGTGTGTTACACACTGCTATGTGTTTGCTGCACACAGTCCTGTTAGTTTATATTAATGTGTGTAAGGTGTGTAACACACTGCTATGTGTTTGACACACACAGCCCTGTTAGTTTATATTAATGTGTGTAAGGTGTGTGTGTCCTTCTCTCTGCAGGCTGTCAGGCTGTAGAGTCACACAGAGAGGCTGTGATTCTCTGGCTTCAGCTCTGTGTTCAAACCCTTCACACCTGAGAGAGCTGGACCTGAGATACAATCACCCAGGAGACTCAGGAGTGAGAGCGCTGTCTGCTGCTAAACTGGACACACTCACACTGCTGTAAGTTCAGAGAGTTTCCACACTGCACCTCACACACACACACACACGCACACAAAACGAGTTGGGGCGGGCATGGAGGGCACAGTTCAACTCAGCGTTACTCAAGGGGGATCTTCTGTGGAGGGTGCTGCAGGGGATCACTGCAGTAAATAAGATGTGGTTGTTGTAGTTAGGGGTTTGATCAGGGACACAGTGATGGTGGAGTTTCAGTATTACAAAGCAATGGAGAACCTGAGTGTGTTTCAGAGTGTGTGTGTTATAAGGGTGTTTTATGTTCAGTGGAGGGAGGGGAGCTCTTTTTGCACATGGAATAGGGTGAGGCAATGGAATAAGTTTCCTTTGACAGATTTGTGTATTTTTCATATGATCTTGCTTTTGTGTTTTATTGTGTCTTTGTTTTTATTCATGTGATGTCATTGGTGTGTTGAGAGTGGAAATAAAGGATGGTTAAAATTCAAAATTCTGTTCTGCTGCTTACAGTGTGGACCATGGAGGAGAGAACAGGACCAAACCAGGACCCAGGAAATGTGAGTGTGTATCGACACAGAACACTTTCCATGGGTACACACTCTGCTGTGTGTGTGTGTGTGTGAGTGAGAGAGATTTCTCTCTTACACACATATACACACAAACAGAAACACACATATACACAAACACATACACAGAGGTACTATGACAGCTCTCTCTCACACACACATAATGAGGTGAATATTAATAATGATAATCTCATCAATGTCTCTGGTGTGCAGACGGCTGTCAGTTCACACTGGATCCAAACACAGCGCACAGAGAGCTGTCTCTGTCTGAGGGGAACAGGAGGGCGACATACACACCGGGGAGAGGGCAGCCATATCCTGATCATCCAGAGAGATTTGAGCCTCTGCGCCAGGTTGTGTGCAGAGAGAGTGTGTGTGAGCGCTGTTACTGGGAGGCTGAGGTCAGTGTGTATGAGTGTGGAAGATGGGTTGATATAGCAGTGACAGATAAAGGAATCAGCAGGAAAGGAGGGGGTAATGACTGTAGGTTTGGATGGAATAAAAACTCCTGGATTCTGGAGTGCCTTAAACCCAGTGACTCTGATAAATTCAATGACTCTGATAAACTCAGATTCTGTGTCAATCACGATAAGAACCCAACAAACATACCTCCCCCCCCATCCCCCTACTGCAGAGTAGGAGTGTGTGATGATGATGCTGGTAGAGGAGAGTGTGTGTACAGGGTAGGAGTGTGTGTGGACCGTCCGGCCGGCACTCTGTCCTTCTACAGCGTCTCTGACTCTGACACACTGACCCTCCTGCACAGATTCCACACACACTTCACTCAACACACACCCCTCTGTGCTGGATTTCATGTGTGTGGGATCTCCTCAGTGTCCCTCTGCTAACTGGAGTAGAGACACACACACACACACACACACTCATGTACACACACACACTCACACACACACACACTCTCACACACACACACAAACATGCACGCACACACACGCACATGCGCGCACACACAAACATGCACGTGCACACACACATGCATACACACACACACGTGCGCATACACACTTGCATGCATGCACGCTCACACAAACACACACACTCATGTACACACACACACACCACATTCATATACCCACTCACACACATACAACACACACTCATATACACATACACACACACATACACACTCAGATACACATAGAAACACAGACCCACACCTACACACACACATCCACACACACACACATGCTCTCACACACACCCTTTCTCTCTCACACTCATGCACACACACTCACAAATACACACACTGATGTACACTCATGCACACGCACTCACACACCCGCGCACACACTTGTGCACACACACTCACACTCTTACACACACATACACACACTCTCACACCCAATCACTCACACACCCAATCACACACATGCACACACACACACACACCTACACACACAAACACACACATTCACCAGTGCACTCTCACGCGCGCACACACACACGCATGCATACGTACACACGCTCATAACCGTATGCACACACACTCTCTCTCTCTCATACACAGTCACTCACATCCTCACACATTCACACAAACGCACACACACACACAAACTCATGCACTCACGCACACACACATACATGCGTGCAGAGACACAAACATGTGTCAACACACACACTCCTCAGTGTCCCTCTGCTAACTGGAGTAGAGACACACACACATGTGCGCACACACAAACATGCACACACACACACACACACACACAAGTGCGCATACACACTTGAACGCATGCACGCGCACACACACATATATATATATATACACACACTCATATACACATACACACACACTCAATCACACACTCACACACAAATATAAACACAAACACTCATATACACCTACACACACACACATATACACACACACACACACATACACACACACACTTATATACACACACACTCATATACACATTCACACACAAACACACTCAATCACACACTCACATATATATACATATATATATACACACGCTCACACCTACACAGACACGCACACACACTCACACACACCCACATATATACACACACACTCACATACACACTCACACACATATATAAACACAAACACTCATATACACTTAGACCGTCACACACCCACACCTACACGCACACACACACACACACACATTTACACACACACTCATATACACACACACACACACACTCATATACACTTAGACCGTCACACACCCACACCTACACACACACACACATTTACACACACACTCATATACACACACACACACACTCATATACACATACACACCCACACACACACTCATTCACACATTCACATATATATACACACACACGCACTCACACACCTACAAACACTCTCGCACACTCAGTCACACACACACACACACACCCTCTCTCTCTCACATACACTCCATCACACACACACATACTCTCACACACACCCTTTCTCTCTCAGTCATGCACACACGCTCACACACCTACGCACGCACTCTCTCACACCCAGTCACTCACACACACCTCCGCATAGACACACACAATCTCACACACACACACACACGCATGCAAACATATACACGCTCATACCCGTATGCACACACACACACACACACACTTTCTCTCACTCACACAAAAACAAACATGTGTCAACACACACACATTCTCATTCCCATACGCACGCACACACATACTCATGCACTCACACATGCACACACATGCTTACACTTACATGCGTGCACACACCATATACACATGTATACATAAACATTCTCATACCCATACATACACACACACGTGTATAAACACACACATTCACAAAGGCACTCTCACGCACACACACATACATACACTCATTATTTTGCACGCGCACACACTCAAATACAGTCTCACACACATTCACACAAATGCATGCACACACACTTTCTATTACCCATACACACACGCACGCGTGTGCACACATACTCATGCACTCAATAATACTCACACATGCACACACGCATACATGCGTGCACACACACACACACATTCTCTTACCCATTCACACACGCAACCCGGGCACACACACACACACGCATACTCACGCACTCACACACATGTTCACATCAGCAGTCACTCCCACAAACGTACGCATGCATGCACACACATTCACAAATACACCCACACAAACACACTCTCACCCAATCACACACACGTCGACACACTTGCAACCTTTCTTGAGCAATGCCTTACCACTGCAATTTCAGCTGTGCCCAATATTAACCTCAGTACAGCTTAAACCCTGTACATAAGAGTATGATCTTTTAGCAGGTTCAGGTTAAGCACTCGCTATCTAAATATTATTTTATTTTATTTTTTTTTACATTTTAATACATTTATATTGCAAATGTTCAAGGTGTGTTTATGTACTTTTGATTATTAAAACATTCATGTAACATTGAGAGTAATAATGCCAAAAGATGGCAGAGTAAAATGCTTTTGAAGTAATAATTCTGTCTCCTGAATTTTTTTGAAAAAGAAGTGGCAAACTCCTCCACTTAAATGTGCATTTTACTAGTTTTTACAGTTGCTTTCATTCATTTTCACAAGAGTTCCAATGTGCAAATTTCTGTGGGCAAATGCAGCTAATAGGGAGAATGCAGAATGATCACTGCAGTGTACTTTTTTTTTTTCTGTAAACAATGATGAGTTGAGTTTCCTTATTTATTGAGTCAGGATTTTTTTTTTGTTTTTTTAATATGTTGCTTTAATTTTCTGTATTTTCAGACAACAATCTGCAATGATTAAACCTGAATTATAAAAATATCAGATGTGTTGGTGTTATGATTTATTATTGTGTGATGTATTGAACCCCTGTGACACAGTAGTACTTATTTCATATTCTGTATGGGATTATGTTTGGGCTCAATATGAGTAGATCAGCATGAGGCTAAAATCTGCACAGTTGAAGCAATGAAATGCATTTACAGTAGTGGAAATAAAATCTGTTATAAGAAAAGTTGTGTAGTGTCTGATGAATGCTTGCTTCTGTTGCTGTAGTGTAACCACAACTCAATACATTTCGAAAAGTCACTGCTTGTCTATTGAGCTGGTATGTTTATATTACCTCTCAAATAAATGGTTTTACTGTAGGTTTGAACCTGGATCAACTCTAAATCAGTTTTCATGATACAGTCGTCTCGTATTAGTACAATGTTCTAATGCTTATTGCTACCTGCTTATTGTGTAATTAAGTCAACATGTTTGCAATCCTGACTCGTCACTTCCGTATAATTTTCTCATAATATCCCAGTTGTCCTCAGTCTGAGTTATTTAGTTATTTCATACACAGCATGAGCTGATAAATGAGTTTCCACTGTTTATAATTCGTATGAATAACAATTTTGTTTTCTGAAACTATTAGCTGTTCTTGGTTTACTAGTAATGCATATTAGCTTTCAGCTTACATGTTGAAGTCTCCTGAGGTGATGTACTGTTCTACCCATAGGTGTTTGGTTATGTCTGGTTTAATTTTTTCTTTTATTTATGTTTATAATTTTATTAAACTTTCCTAATTATTATTATTGTGTCTTTGGACCTGTCGGTCTCTTACAGTAAACATGAGAAGCTTGGTTACAGTTCATTTCCACTTTTGACACGGATTTGGTTTAAAATAGTCCATTTGAATGTTAAGAGGCTTGTGTGTAAAAATGATTTATTTAGAGTGTGGGTTGAACATAAACCTAATATCATTACTCTGTCTGAAACATGGTTAAACAGTAAGATTTCTGGCAACGAGATTAACCTCTGAAATTACGTACCTTACAGAGCAGATAATGAGTGAGAGATTTTCCTGAGTCCGAGGGGGGATTTGAACCTGGCCTGTGACTCATCCAAAAGTGGACGCACAACCTGGTGAACTACTAGTGAAGACATAGAACTAGACTAGAATAGAACAGAATAGAACAACCTGGTGAGCTACTAGTGAAAAAGACATAGAAACTGCAAAGTTTTTCTCTTTTTAACGACTGCACTTCTATATACATCCACTTTGCCTGTGTATCCGATGTTTTTATTAGCTGATGTACAGTACCGAAATTTCAAATTGCAAGACATATTGGGATGGCAGGTATGCCATCCCACCAAGTTACGCCTTGGCGGGGGCATGCCCCATACCTATACAGCACCGAGAGTTTGGCACTTTTCAGGGTTCCCCACAGCAATAACCACAACAGCCACAGACACTCAGCCCTTAAAAACATTCAATTCTGTACATTCTAACCCCAATTCAACAGACAGATTTCATAAACAACTTCACATGTCCACACAATAAAGCCCTAAACTAAGGGGATTTCGCGTTTTCTCCTTCTTCTTCTCTTTCTTATTCTTCTTCTTCTCATTCTTCTTCTTCTCATTCTTATTTTTCCTGCCGCCTATCCCACTAACAACGTCTCCCCATTGGACATTTTACTGACACCAGCCAAATCTTCACCTACACGACTCAATCAAAAACGTGCATACACACGCAAAATACCCATACCTTTTTACTCTGAAACATTTCCAGTTTAAACAACTAGTCTGCCTGTGGCCTAGTGGGCAAGGTTACAGTCTTGGGAACGTGGGGTTCTAGGTTCAAGCCCAGCTAGGAACATGTTTCTTCAACCTGCATTTACCCTCACTAATAATTGTCTACTACTTCTCAATTATTGCTTTTGCACCATATCTACCCGCCGTTCACCGAACATATGCACTGCATTATGATGTACCGTCTGCACGTTCAGTTATTAACCGGCTACAATATTGCAAAGCCATATAGATTCAACAAGAGCTCTTCTGTGCTTACTGGCCTGTGTTCTTTAAAAACACGGACAGGATTGCTAATGATATTTCGTGCATTGCACAGCTATGTCATAGTGCTGCACTAACAAAGTCACACACTGGTAAACCTCCGGTTGAAGGATTGAATCCCGCCTCGCCCTCAGGCAGATAATTTCCTCTTTTACACTAACGTTTTCTTACGCTTATATTTGCTTTACCAAAACTCACTCACGGCCACCCATATGCATTTCATGACGGCTAATGTATTCCTTTTATTAAGAAAGTTACACCAGTTCACCACTGTGCTTTTTCTACTAACTATATTTCTTCACTTGGCTACCCTGCAAAACCTTCTTATCAGCAAACGCCACGTTTCTACATTCATGTTACCTCGCCCTGTTCTCTATCTAGCCACATACAATTACTACGTATGTACGTTCTGCAACTCCTCATTAAAACATTACATTTAAATTCATGACTCACTCATAATTATAACAACTTGTACTGAACATGACAAAAGCATGACAGTACAATAGATTTCACATGTTACTTAACCCTACACTTTAATGATGAATGTTTTTACAGACTGTTATATATACCGTTCGATAAGGAAACTAAACTCGCTCATGGTCACTTGATTTACTTCGCACTATAGTCTGTGATCATGTCAACCTTCACTGCTTCATTGTTTCAACTACGCAATTTCATCATTTCTCCTAATTTATCTCACACTGTTGTAATTTTCATATGCAAAGCCTGCTCGGACATATGTGTCTGCTCCTATTCTCCACTATCAAATTTTCCGGTTCTAGCTTAGCAAAACAGCGAAGAGGATTCCTTCCTGCAGACAAGCCAATCAAAATGCCTTATAAACCTTACAAACATTAAAAGTGCATCTCCACGAAATAACAGACAACAGAGCAGGACAGAAGAGTATACAAGTTGCGACCTAGGGAGCTCTAATTCTACGGGCCTGCTTTTGTCAATCAAGGCTCGTTGGATGGCCGTCAAATCCGTGAGTACATACACTGGCCATATTTCACCTGCGCTTCTGATGCGTTTACACTTATGCGACCGCACCCTTTGTCACAGCCACTGTTTTACATATATAGCAAACCGAAACTGCTAAACGGTACACGCTCATCAGACTGTACAAATTCACATAAGGATAGCCATAATCCACAACCGTTTCTTACAGGGTCACTTCGCATTTCTCACTCTCATAATAAAACGCTTTGCAAAAAGAAATGATATCTCATAAAAAACACGTTTTCAACGTACAAAAATGCCAAGTTACTCACACATACAAGACATACACCGTCTATAACTCATTCATTCAGACTGCAAAAATCCAGGCCTGCGATTAAAAGTATTGATATCAAAATGACGCCAAGTTACGGTACTACAAACAATATAGGCTATCTTGCCTCACCAA
Source organism: Anguilla rostrata (assembly GCF_018555375.3). Lineage (NCBI taxonomy): Eukaryota > Metazoa > Chordata > Actinopteri > Anguilliformes > Anguillidae > Anguilla > Anguilla rostrata. The sequence goes on from NC_057948.1 coordinate 2,876,271, forward strand.
AATTACATAAGATGTATTCCAAAGCAATGCTACCCAATATTTCCTCAATTCTTTCAAGTCACTTGGCCCTGTGTTTTGTAATCTTACCATTTTACAATGTCATGCAAACTTTGTGTCAGATCAAAGTGTCAAATATTTCGAATTGCCTGATGGAACACATTGAAATTCATGTAGAAAACTGCTAGTGAGTAACTACAGGATGCATATTTCTCCAGAAAACATATGTTTATAATCGCTTCTGAACTGAATTTCAGTAAATGTACAAGTTATTGTATATTTGCTACGTACAAGAAGTACTGCATGTAAAATACATATTGTACATACATACATGGAGAACTTCTTCATCCCCATGGGGACATTTCCCTGGCAGCATGTTACATTCACATGTACGAACACACACTTATACCAAGAAACATACTATCATTCACGCAACAGAAAGGCTGGCCAGCGAAATACATACATACCAATACAAATTGGACATACACATGCCTGTTCAATCAATCTTGACTGTGAGAAAGCCATCCACACATGTGTTTGGCCTGCCCATGCTTATACACACAGAGCCAAGTGACTTGAAAGAATTGAGGAAATATTGGGTAGCATTGCTTTGGAATACATCTTATGTAATTTCGGTGAGGCAAGATAGCCTATATTGTTTGTAGTACCGTAACTTGGCGTCATTTTGATATCAATACTTTTAATCGCAGGCCTGGATTTTTGCAGTCTGAATGAATGAGTTATAGACGGTGTATGTCTTGTATGTGTGAGTAACTTGGCATTTTTGTACGTTGAAAACGTGTTTTTTATGATTCTATGTATACTGTATTTGTGATGATGTAATCAGGCAGGAAAAAGAAGGAAAAAAATCCCCTAAGTTTGGGGCTTTATTTTGTGGATCTGTGAAGGTGTTTGTGAATTCTGTTTGTTGAAATGGGGTCAGAAGGCACAGAAATTGATGTTTTTAAGGGCTGAGAGTCTGTGGCTGTTGTGGTTATTTCTGTGGGGAACCCTGAAAAGTGCCAAACTCTCGGTGCTGTATAGGTATGGGGCATGCCCCGCCAAGGCATATCTTGGTGGGATGGCATACCTGCCATACCAATTTTACAATCCCTATTAGACTGGATAGTCGTTAGTCAAATCGAATCAAAAATAAAAAATAAAAAAAAATAAAAAAATTTATATGGCGCATTTCACAAACAATTGTCACAATACACACAGACAACCCTGGCCTAAACCCCCACAGGAGCAGGACTAAGGCAACAGTGGCAAGAAGAAACTCCCTGTGGCAGATGGGAAGAAACCTCAGAAGGAACCAGGCTCAAGGGGGGAACCCATCCTCCTCTAGTCGGCTCAGGGTGCAAGTTTAATGAACCGCACGGTCAGTCAGTCAATGTTCACACTGATCAAATTAGTGGCAGCTAAGTGACAGTCCTGAGGAGACGGCTCAGATGATGGGCGGGGCCGGGTGGCGGTGGTGGGGAGTGGCAGGCGGTGACAGAAGTGGGCAGGGTGGAGACGGCGACGAAAGAGGGGTCGGACCGCAGTGGTGGGGGAGTCCCGATGACAATCATCCTGATCGTATTTTAAAAGCTAGTGTTTTGCTAGTGCATGATCATTTACTGTATGTGTTTCTCATGCCTTCAATCAATATTTCGCCTGTCAGTTCTTCTTAGATCCTAAACTCTTGCAAGTTTAGTTCTAATAATAAACTTTTGTCCCTTTTTCGTTCAAGAAAATATTACCTAGGGATGTTCTGTGCTCTATTAATGAATTCATAGAAGGTTTTGGTGTAGGTCTTGATCGGTTGGATCAAGTTGGCTTCTCATGTTCTTGTTCATCCAATTGCTGATTTATTTAATCTTTCTTCATCCACTTTGAATTATCTGTTATATGGAAGTGTGCTGGAGTCACTCCACTGCTTGGAGGAGGGGACTCTCCAAATCTCAGTAATTAGACCTGTATCTATAATTTGTGCTGCAGAAAAGTATTTTAGAAAATGAAAATTCATTATCTTAATGCTCATTATAATTTATCCCCATTTCAGTCTGGCTTCAGACTTAATCATTCCACAACTACCACTCTTATAAAACTTACAGATGATGTGCTTTCTGCATCGGACACAGGGAAACTTACAGAAGCTATTTTCATTTACCTGACTAAAGCTTTTGATTTGGCTGATCATCGTCTATTTTCAGATAAGCTTTTCTCCATTGGGTTTTTGAAAGCACTCTTCAGGAGGCAGGCGTGGACGTGACAGTGACTACTGTCCGCAGATGACTTAACGAACAGAGCTACGGAGGCCACACTGCAAAATGGAAACCACTAGTTAGCTGCAAAAACATGATGGCCAGGTTGCAGTTTCCTGTGAAGTATCTAAAAAAGCCTGCAGAGTTCTGGAAAAAGGGCTTGTGGACAGATGAGACCAAAATTCACTTGTATCAGAATGATGGCAAGAGCCAAGTGTGGAGGCCAAAAAGAACTTCCCAAGATCCAAAGCATATCATCTGTGAAACATGGTGGAGGGGCCTAAATATATTATACATATATATAATAAAATAAGCTAACATTAAACACTGGGAGGTCTTTGATTTGATAAGGTACCTTTTACAGCCCTGTTATTTCATTTATGGGTTGTACCCTGTACAACATGTAACAAAGAAAATTGCTCCATATATCTTTGGGATCATTATTTTTTTCCAATCTTTTGGTTGGTATTAATTCAAATGATTATGTTTCTATTACAATGTCCAACCATTTTTTGAATGCTGGTCTTTGAAATAACATTCTGTGTGTCTATTTTCATTTATGAATGCTTTTGTTACAAATGAATGGCGCAGATTAGAATATGTAGGTCTATGCAGTGCAGGAGGACAACAAAGGAGTGAGGTGTGTGTGTGTGTGTGTGTGTGTGTGTGGTGTTGTGTGCGTGCACATGTATTGTGATGTCTATTATTTATTTTTGATATGTTCATGTTTAGGAAAAGTCCTATGAAAAATGAAAGAAGCATCAGTGAAAAAAGACAAGTGAAATGGAACAGAGAAAACAGACAATGAGAAGTGCAGAGTGTGACGAACCGGCTCGTATGTCCGACACATGAAATCACGCGACAACCGAGTGAAGGAATAACAAGAATTTATTACGCAAAAATCACAGTCACAAAGAACTGGCTGGAAATGCCAAAACGTGCTGCGCAGTGAGTTGGCAAATTGACAAGCTGGCAAGCTACTACGCTGGTGAGTCAAAAAAAAAGGCAAGCTGGTGAAAATGAAGAGAGAGCTCCAGCTGGTAGAACTGGAACTGACCAGCGCAGGTAAGCAATCCGCGGCCCGCCCCCCAGCTGGAAGCAATTAAAGGTGATCGCTGGCTTCCACAAATGGCGTCAAGAGATTACCTGCTCAAATGAATATAAGAAAAAAGGTGAAAAAACACAGGGCGGGCGCCAGGCGTGACACGCCCCCACCCAAAAGACGTAACCAATAGGTGGCGGCATAGCCAAATCATATTTTACACAACTCATACAATTCATTTTTTCACACAACAAGTTTCATTAATTGTTCCCTCCACCATCAGGCCCATCATATCGCCTCACTCATCACGTCACCTTCTGTTCAGCACCTCCTTTAGCTCCGGCTTTCTTCCACCCTGTGGTGCGCCCCCACAGGATAAAGACAACAAGGCACACGCAGAGATACAGAGAGAAAAAACAACAGGCGGAGCAAGGGCTATGGCACTATACAGGTGCACGGCTAAGAGCATCTGCAATTAGGTTTTCTTTTCCTTTAATATGTTTAACTTCTAGGTCGAAGGGTTGAAGAAATAAGGACCATCGCATTAAACGGCGATTGTGATTAACCATAGAACGTAAATATGTAAGGGGATTGTGGTCTGTATACACCACTAACGGTCCTGGCACCGAGTGCTAAAATGAGAGCTAAGGTTTCCTGTTCTATGACCGAGTACCGGGTTTGACAAGGGGTGAATTTTCGTGAGAAATAACAAACCGGATGCTCTAAGTCGCCTGCTTGTAGCAAAGCAGCGCCAGCGCCTACCCCACTAGCATCCACTTGTAACACAAACGGACGATCGAAACGAGGAGCAGCAAGTACTGGCGCACTGCAAAGCAAGGCTTTTGCCGATTTAAAAGCCATTTCACATTGGTCCGTCCAGTGGAAGGAAACTTTGCCACGTAATAAGTTTGTGAGCGGAGCTACCACTGTGGAAAAATTCTCACAAAACCCCCAATAGTACCCGACCATCCCCAGGAAACGCATTAGCTCTTTTTTTGAAGACGGTACAGGGAAGTTGGCTATTGCAGCAACCTTACTTGATACCGGCTGAACTTTCCTTTGCCCCACGACCTTACCCAGGTAAGTCACCGTCCCTTTAGCAAATTCGCACTTTGCTAAGTTGATGGTTAACAAGGCCTATGCCAGGCGGTCAAACAAGGCCTCCAACCTTGTCATGTGTTGTGGCCAGGTGTCGGAACATACCACCACATCATCCATATAGGCCGCACAGCCTTCCAAGCCCTGAAACACCCGATTCATTAGCCGTTGGAATGTGCTAGGCGCATTTTTTAAACCGAATGGCATTACCGACTAGGAAAATAGCCCATTATGGGTAATAAATGAGATCTCCTGAGCACGCGGCGTAAGAGGCACTTGCCAAAATCCCTTGAGCAGATCTATTTTAGAGACAAATTTAGCTGACCCGACCTGATCTACACAATCTTCCATTCTTGGTAAAGGAAAACTATCGGTTTTAGTGACAGCGTTCACTTTACGGAAGTCGGTACAAAAACGATATGTCCCGTCAGGTTTTCCTACCAAAATACAGGGAGAAGACCACTCAGAAAACAAAGGTTTAGCAATACCGTTTTTAATCATATCATCCATCTCCATGTCCAAGTACCGTTGCTTGGGTAATGGGACTCTATAAAAACGCTGTTTTATGGGAATTGCGGAGCCCACATCAATATCATGAGTTAAAACATTTGTACGACTAGGGACATCAGGAAATAAACAAAGGTATTTTTGAACCAGGTGGATCAGGTCAGCATACTGTTCATTTGGCATGCAATAATCCTCCAAAGATCGAAGGTACCCAGAATTTTTTTACTTTCCTCCGAAAACACCTTCCGCCAAAATGTCTTCCCCTTCCCCTTCATCACTGGTCGGGGACATATCATGACTGGCCAAGTCACGGCCCTCTGCAATCGGGGACAACAGAACAGATTGAACCAGAAGGGCAGGCTTGGAAGACTGCAGGCTCAAATAATTCCACAGAATGGTAAGGTTTAAGGAGATTAATATGACACAACTGTACTTTTTTTTCTAAGGTCAGGCGTAGAAATTAAATAATTCAAATCAGAAACAAATGTTTCTACTTTATAAGGACCCACAAATTTGGCGTGAAAGGGATTAGGCATAGGTAATAACGCCAGTACGTAATACCCAGGGTTAAAACTGTGAACCTTGGCCTTGCGATTAAACAAACGTTTCATTTTTGTTTGTGCCTCTCCCAGCGCCTTTTGGGCCGCAGCACAGGCGTGATACAGTCGGTATCAGAAGCCACTGCAATAATTTAAAATATTTTCAGGAGGTTTTCCTGTTTTCCACTCATTGGCTAACACAGCTGTAGGACCCAGAATCTTATGTCCGAAAACCAGTTTGTTAGGACTGAACCCCAGACTTTCTTGCGCAACTTCTCTTATGGCTAACCGAAGCCAAGGAAGACCTTCTTCCCAGTCTGCTCCCAATTCGGTACAGTAAGAGCCAAGAGAGATTTCAAGGTTGAGTGAAATCGCTCTAAAGCTCCCTGACTCTGTGGGTGATAAGCAGTGGAAATGTTATGTTGCATTTTTAGTTGTTTCAACGCTTTATGGAACTGTTTGGACATAAAGTTCGACCCTTGATCGGTTTGGATAATCAAAGGGATACCAAAAGTTGACATAAAAGTGGTTAATGCCCTTTGAATGGATTTAGTGGTGATGGAGCGAAGCGGATAAGCTTCAGGATAGCGAGTACTCTGACACATTATTGTCAGTAGATAACTATGTCCTACACGGGAACGAGGCAGTGGACCAACACAATCGGCCAAAAGATATTGGAAAGGCTTAGACACCGCTGGAATAGGACACAAAGGGGCCACTGGTAAGCTTTGGTTCGGTTTTCCCGTGATCTGACAGGTGTGACAAGTTCTAATATAGTCAGCAACATTTTTCTTTAGTTTTGGCCAAAAGAATCTTTGCATCACCCGGTTATAACTTTTTCTAACGCCAGTACAGCCTGCTGTTTCGCCATGGGAAAGACGCAACACAGCCTCTCTGAACATAGAGGGAACAACGATCTCGACCACGTGGTCGCCAACAAATGTGTCTGTCCTCAAACCCCATTTACGGCACAATAATCCTTTATCTAAAAAATAGCCAGACTGCATGTCCTCTAATTTATCTTCTGAAACCACTTTATCAAACAGATCTTTTAAAGTAGGATCGTTCGCTTGTTCTTTAATTAGTGTCTCGCGAGAGACCCCGAAAAGTGAGACCGGAAAGGCGTCACCTTGTGCGCCCCCACTGGAAAACACGCCTTCCTTGACAACCGCATCAGACACATCTTTAACAGAATCAGTTTCGACTTTTATTTTATCATCACCGTTAAAATCAGTCCATATGTCAACAGTAGGAACTTCAGAGTCAAACTTTTCAACTGCAACAGGTTCGGTTTCACTGATAGAACTTTCTCGCTGTTCATTTAATTCAACAGCGGGGGTAGGCATAGCAATGTCTGGCATAGACCTTACTGGTGTAAGCTCTTGGGATTCCAAATCACCAAAGATAGTGTCCCGAAGACTATACAACAAGGTATCATTTTTATTTTCCACCGCACACTTGCGAGTCATAGAACGTGTAACGGCACATGAAGTAGCCTAAAAACTTTCGGGAATTGCTTACCCACTTCGTCTTCACACTTGTGCGGATTGTCTGTTACCACTGGGAAGAGTGCGCCACCTACCGCCTGGCCAGCTAGGTCATTCCCGAGCACAACAGACACACCTGGTACTAGAATCTCAGGACAAACTCCCATCACGACCTCTCCATTCACCAGTTCTGAAGACAAAGTAAGCATATGTAATGGAACAGTTGTATATCCTACCACAGTCTGAATAATAACACTGCGGCCAGTATACGAGTCCGCAGAGAAAGGTAAAACGTTAGCCAATATTAAACTTTGTGAAGATCCTGTATCTCGCAAAATATTCACTGGCTTCTTATTTTTCAATGAAACTACTCCACTGGAAATGAAAGGAGTGTAATCAGAGGCTTCGCCTCAAATTAATGACTTGTCTTTTTGATCAATTGAGCGAGGAGGAGAAATTAGCTGAGAATTTGACTTTACCATAAGACCGACATATTTAGGGTCTTTACGGTTTTTACTAGGACATTCGTTTATCCAATGCCCTTTTCCGTGACACCCATGACAGAAGCGAGTGAGGATCAATTTCCCATCAGTGCCAGCTACTTCTTTCGCCTGGGATGAACTGCCTCTCTTGGAGGTAGACTGACTAAAACCAGACCCGGAAGACTGCGAACGAGAGTCAGAACCCCTTTGGAAAACCCCCTGAGAGGAACCACCCTGGTGGGAACCACCACGGAAGCCTTGATTTGCAAAACTACCTTTCCTAAGAACAAATTCATCGGCTAATACCGCTTCAGTTGCGGTACAGGTTTTACGCTCAGTTACATAGGTGGCAACATCCTCTGAAACAGAATTTTTAAACTGTTCCAAGGTTATTAAATCACGCTGTTTCTCATAAGTATCGGCTCCAGTTGCATCACACCACCGTGTGAAATGGAGTAACATTTCACGGGTCAGCTCTACATGGGTTTTACCCTCTCCACGCCTCCATTTTCGAAACTTTAAACGGTATGCCTCAGGCACCATCTCATAACTTTTCAAAATGGCTTCCTTAACCGCATCATATGGCAATGTTTGTTCCTCACTGAGAGCAGAATACGCTTCTTGAGCTTTACCGACCAAGACAGACTGCAGCAGAACTATTTGATCGTTTTCAGGCCATTTACAAGTTTTTGCAAGTCGCTCAAATAAAACAAAAAGTGTCCGAATCTTTCTCTGAAAATTTAGGAAGGAGTCTTAAATTACGTGCAATGTCAGCGTGATTACCCGCTGTCGGATTCAAAGAATGTCTATGAGAGCTTTGCTCTTGTAATCGGTCACGCTCTAAGGTCAGATTAGCTTGTATGCGGACTTCTTCAAGCCTTAATTTCTCCAATTCAATTTCTTTTTCTCCTCATTTCATTTCCATTTCACTCTTTTTCTTTCTCTCATTTTTAGTTCAAGTTTTCATTTCAAAATCATATTTCATTTTTTTCAATGAAGTCTGTTCCTGAAATGACCGTTCCGGTTCTGACTCAGACCCAGACACGGACTCAGATCCAGATACTGGATCCAGTACGGGTTTTTACCCAAAACACTATACCCTGTTCCGAGGCTAGTTGACGTGCCAGATCACGCAACTCCTTTCTTTTGTGTAGATGTGGGAGTACCACCCCAAAATTTTAACTCTGCTTTACTAAAGGTCAAAAACACTATCTGAAGGTTCTTGAATAAAAATTTTTAACCTTCTCACTCTCGACTTTTGTCATGTCCTGCGCCATTATGAAATTTTAACACTGTTTTCACCGCTTTGAAAAAATGAACACTACATTGGGATGCCATCCCGCCAAGTTACGCCTTGGTGAGGGCATGCTCCATACCTATACAGCACTGAGAGTTTGGCACTTTTCAGGGTTCCCTACAGAAATAACCACAACAGCCACAGACACTCAGCCCTTAAAAACATTAAATTCTGTACATTCTGACCCCATTTCAACAGACAGATTTCATAAACAACTTCACATGTCCACACAATAAAGCCCCAAACTAAGGGGATTTTGCGTTTTCTCCTTCTTCTTCTTATTCTTCTTCTCATTCTTATTTTTCCTGGCGCCTATCCCACTAACAACATGTCTCCCCATTGGACATTTTACCGACACCAGCCAAATCCTCACCTACACCACCCAATCAAAAACGCGCATACACACGCAAAATATCCATACCTTTTTATTCTGAAACATTTCCAGTTTAAACGGCTAGTCCGCCAGTGGCCTAGTGGGCAAGGTCCCAGTCTTAGGTCAAGCCCAGCTAGGAACACGTTTCTTTCACCTGCTGTTACCCTCACTAATAATTGTCTACTACTTCTCAATTATTGCTTTTGCACCATATCTACCCGCTGTTCACCGAACGTATACACTGCATTATGACGTACCGTCTGCACGTTCAGTTATTAACCGGCTACAATATTGCAAAGCCATATGGATTCAACGGGAGCTCTTCTGTGCTTACTGGCCTGTGTTCTTCTTTAAAACCACGGACAGGTTTGCTAATGATATTTCACGCATTGCATAGCTATGCCATGGTGCTGCACTAACAAAGTCACAGACTGGTAAACCTCCGGTTGAAGGATTGAATCCCACCTCGCCCTCAGGCAGATACTTTCCTCTTTTACACTAACGTTTTCTTACGCTTTTATATTTTCTTTACCAAAACTCACTCATGGCCACCCATATACATTTCATGAAGGCAAATGTATTCCTTTTATTAAAAAGTTACACCAGTTCACCACTCTGCCATTTCTACTAACTATATTTCTTCACTTGGCTACCGTACAAAAACTTCTTATCAGCAAACGCCACGTTTCTAGATTCATGTCACCTCGCCCTGTTCTTTATCTAGCCACATACAAACAATTACTACGTATGTACGTTCTGCAACTCCCCATTAAAACATTACATTGACAATCATGACTCACTAACTACTAGTACTGAACATGACAAAAGCACACCAGTGCAATAGATTTCACGTTACTTGTCAACTGTCAACTCTTTCAACCAGCTTCAGATAGGGCCGCCTGACTGCACGCTCATTACTGACTGAAAACTATCCCACAAATTGAATTCTTTATTTTCCAGGGCCAATTTAACAGTATGGTGTCTTTATCCCAGGGGGTGTCCAATCTTATCTGAAAAGAGTTTGAGTGTGAGTGCAGGTTTTTGTTATAGACCAGTCCTAAAACACCTGGTTCTATTTGAAACCAAGAATAGTTACTTAGTTGAACCAGGTGCATTAGTGGTGCTGGACTAAAACAAAAACCTGCACCCAACCAGCCCTTTTCGGGTAAGACTGGAAACCCCTGCTTTAAACCAGTGGTTCTCAAAGTCAGTCCTAGGGCTCCTGTGTATACTGGTTTTCTTTCCAAGCACAATTGCAATTCCAGAATTTAAAAAAGCTGTTTTTTCTTCATTAGAGGCTTTTCATGTTTAGAGGGATTATTTCTCCTCTCAAGTGACATTATGTCAGGAATAGGCATTTATCCCATGAAGAATAAACTTCTCATTTTCATAGTATAATTATTTTGCTATACTGCTATTTTTTAATGGATAAAAATAAAGGCAGTGGTGAATCAATAGCCTCCTAATTAGGTTGTTGAGCATATGCATTCATGTTCTGTCTTAAGAGGCAGGTTTGGCTCGTTATCATTTGCTATGTCTTTGAATAGAGGCTAGATGTCCACACTTTCAGCAATTAGGAGCTTACCAGTGCATTACACCTGAAATTGCACCTCCATCCTCATGCTAAATGGAATTTATTAAAGCCATTATGTACTGTGGCAGGAGCTGGAAATGGCCAAATGTATCAGAGTATTTATTTGACAACTATCAGATCTGTGAGTTTTGTGGAATACTGTAAACACAAAGCGGAAGCATTCCGCCATATGGTGGCCTTGTGATGCTACTGCAAGGGACTGAACTTCAGAGGTTGAGTTTCAAGGCAGAAATTGACAGGTTCTCAAGAGTCCACTGAACTGAAAGTAAATTACAATGGAAAAAAGAGAAAAACCATCAATGTCGTGCTTCACCTTGTGTGCAAAAGTGCAGTGGGTCCATCTTGTTTTTGGTATCCTTGAGTATTAATGACAGCACTATTCTCTCCAAAAAATCAATTGCAAGTGATGTCAGAGTGATGATGCTGGCTTTTTAATATGATTAGACAGTACAATTCTTTAGAAATATGTGGTCACAGTGTAATATCGATCAATGAAAGTGCACTGACCTGTTCTTGATTGTTAAAACATCATCTGGATTATTTTTAACACATAGCAATTTTCAGCCAAATCTCTGGCAATGCTTAAAACATGAGAACAACTGTGGAGGTGTGCAAATGACAGTTGAACATATTACAGACTGCAATACTTTAAGGCCCAGGTAGTTCAGTTTAAAACTCACTGTTGCAGAGTTTAAAAGTCTGGCTTGGCAGGGCATTTTTTTTAACATATTGACAGGAACAAATTTCAGCCAGGTACACGAGGTAGACAGGAAAACATTAGGTCATACAACATTTTCCCACTGTAACAGGATTTAGTACAATATGAACCATGGAAATACCCACTACACAGCATGCAGAAGCATTCTCCAAAGACTCACAATAGCCGCGAACTTTTAGTCCCAGGAACTACTTTTCAAGGAACTAAAAGGTTCCTTCAGCCCATGGTTGTCTGCGTTTCCACCGCGGCCTAAAGTCCCGCGAAGATTAGGCAAATTAGCCCACTGACGTATGAAAAAGCGACGTTGTCGTCGGTCCATCTGTCCTATGATTTCTTCTGTAACCCCATACTACCACCGAAGTAGCCTACATTATTTTCTAATAACCGGGACAGCCCGGAGGGGCTTATTCCACTTATATACAACGGGCTACCAACAATGACTGTATATGGTTACTTTTGTATTTATTGATTTTTATCGATTTAATCACCTGGAATTGAAATATTCTTCTGCAGCCGTTTGGGCATATTTTACCGTTGTCAAGCAAAACTGTCGTTGGTAGTTGAACTTGGACCGTTGTTATGCAACAAATAGGATATAACAGGCCAATAGTCAGATTGTAACTGTTTTATATATCCTCTCAAGCACATTCATTATGTTTTTATGCGAACATTCACTTTCATGTCTTGACATCCGAGGCGACAGAATGCATTCACATTTTCAATATAACTGGCAACAACAGCAGAAAACATGCACACGTTGTAAACAATTTGCTGTTTGATTACTTTCTCATCGTCAATTCCATGTAGGCTAATCGCAAAATGACAAGAATAGAACGAAAACTCGGACTTGCGTGAAAATTTAAATTAGTAGTGGTACAGCCACCGTTCGCTTTCCTTCGAAGTTACTGCTAGCCGAGCAGCGAAGTGTGCCGTCCAGATGCGAACCATGCACCATAAATTAGTCCATAGTCTTCCTGGTCTTTTTGTGGAATTGAAGAATGGCAGAGTAAAATTACGGCAGTCTGAAAAAGCTAAAGGGACGATTACTAGAATTAACCTGTTATTTTACCCTGACAAAAAGTGCGGAAGGTGATTTCCAGTTTGCTTTTACTGTATCACCAATGTGAATTACGCAGAACTACCGCATACCTCACATAATTGTATCAAACGTTTTGAGTCAATTACAACGGGCTAACAAAGAAAATCCGGAAGAAAATATTCAGCAACCGAATTAATCCATTTGAATGTTTTGGTACGTAATATGCTGTCCCAGCACAAATGCTTAGCATTTTATAAAACAAATACTAAAGCAAGAAAAGAACAGAAGAGCACACGTTATAATTCCAAGACGTTGGCAGGCTATAACCAAAACTAGGCTACTGCGCCGCATAAGCCGCGTTTCCACCGCAGGAACTATACCCCGGAACTAGGAACCTTTTGAGGAACTCGGTGCGTTTCCACCGCAGGAACTAGGGTCTAAATTTAGTTCTGGGGGCTTTGTTTTACCCCCCAAAACGTTCCTGCTCGGGGGGTAGTACTTTCCGAAAGTACAGGAACCTTTTGGGTGGAGCTTGCAGCGCTGAACATTTCTGATTGGTCGAGTACTCGTAGCATTTGTGTTGTATTTATTTTCCGCCATTACCCGCCACGTTTGAAAATATGCAGCGGCAAACCAATTTATTTTCATAATAACTTCAAATCAAACTTGTATGTTATGCGGCGCAGTAGCCTACTTTTGGTTATAGCCTGTCAACGTCTTGGAATTATAACGTGTGCTCTTCTGTTCTTTTCTTGCTTTAGTATTCGTTTTATAAAATGCTAAGCATTCGTGCTGGGACAGCATATTACGTAGGCTACCAAAACATTCAAACGGATTAATTCGGTTGCTGAATATTTTCTTCCGGATTTTCTTTGTTAGCCCGTTGTAATTGACTCAAAACGTTTGATACAGTTATGTGAGGTATGCGGTAGTTCTGCATAATTAACATTGGTGATACAGTACAAGCAAACTGGAAATCACCTTCCGCACTTTTTATCCGGGTAAAATAACAGGTTAATTCTAGTAATCTTCCCTTTAGCTTTTTCAGTTGCCGTAATTTTACTCAATTTTACTGCCATTTTTCAATTCCACGAAAAGACCAGGAAGACTATGGACTCATTTATGGTGCATGGTTCGCATCTGGAGGGCACACTTCGCTGCTCGGCTAGCAGTAACTTCGAAGGAAAGCAAACGGTGGCTGTACCACTACTATTTACATTTTCACGCAAGTCCGAGTTTTCGTTCTATTCTTGTCATTTTGCGATTAGCCTATATGGAATTGAGGACGAGAAAGTAATAAAACAGCAAATTGTTTACAACGTGTGCATGTTTTCTGCTCTTAATGAATGTGTTTGAGAGGATATATGAAAATCAATAAATACAAAAGTAACCATATATAGTCATTGTTGGTAACCCTTTGTATATAAGTGGAATAAACCCCTCCGGGCTGTCCCGGTTATTAGAAAATAATGTAGGCTACTTCGGTAGTATGGGGTTACAGAAGAAATCATATGACAGATGGACCGACGACAACGTCAGTGGGCTAATTTGCCTAATCTTCGCGGTACGTTAGACCCAGAGACTGTAAAAAATATGGACAAAGCTACTGTGACGTCACCCATTGCCTCTCCGTGGGTCTGTAAAACACGTTTTGAAGCTCAATGGCGGGCGCGGCCATGTTCTCGATTTGGAGCCAAAACCATAGAGTTAAGCGGTCTTGTGATTTTTACAATGTGATTGACAGTCCGGTGCGGAAAAGCCCATCAACCTAAACGAACTTGAGGCTAGCTGACTGTCTGCTGTTATGTTTTAAAATATATGATCAAATGTTTACGGAGTTTAATTTCCATCCTTGACTGTACTGTGTCATGTAATCACGTTATATGTATGACATTAATAATACAATTATGTTCAGTTATCTTCAATTTATGTTTCTCGGCAGAACGAATATGTTTAGCTAGCATATCAGCTTACCAGTGAGCTAGGTAAGCTATCCGTGGTTAGCTCACACATTAGCAATATAAACTACAGGGGAAGAACATCGACTGCACTGATGGTCAGTCAATCAGAGATGTGTAGACTACTGCCGGTGATTTGACTAGGCTCATTTTCATATAACTGTCTGGTAGACCTGCTGTTAACCAAGCAAGTTATCGTCGTAGGTTTTCGCCACAGTAGTTAATGAGCCATTAACTGCTACTACTCCATCGCCGTTTGTGCTGTTTACTTGCTGGGTGACGCTAGCTGACCGATCGTTCACTTTTTACCGAATAGAAATTAACACTGTCAGCGGTGATTAACAAATCTACCAAGTATTTTAATAACTGATCTACAGGCGTGTAAATATGACAACGCACTTTGAAGAGCAAGTTTTCCACCTGTTGCATGAAGACAAAAATAATGTACATTGAATTTCTAATTATTATTATTTTCTTGCTAGCTTCTAGCTTTGTCACATTCGTGCAGCATAGCCCAGGTAGACATTTACGGAATGTACACGACTGACAAGCCGTCAAACACGTTTGACAGATGGAATATTTGCCGGTTAGGGTTAGCTAGCTAGTCAAATGGCTTGGTAGCCGAAGTTGCGAACTGTTTTAGCATAGGCTACTGGACTACCACATATAGCAAATAAGCGTTAGCTGATTACGCTTTCTGCTAACTAATTATTTGGTTAAGTGGGCTAAAGGAAATAGTAAAAATGACTCGACTACCGCAAAACTTCAGAGGAGGATTATTTTATGGTCGTCTAGTGCAGCTGTAAATAGCACACGCTATAATGAAACCACTACAAAATGGGATGCCTGTATTTTCTGACTTCGCACAGGTGGACCGTGGTCGGAGCCGCAATGTCAAGGCCAAGAGACGCCACCTCCCACCCCAGTGACCACAGATTGTAGCCCCGTAGCTCAGTCCTCGGCAGTAATCCGGAAGTGACGCAAGCTGTACCTCATTGGTCCAGAACAAATATTGGCACTGTGCCCAAATGACGCAATAAATCATGAAATCGACCCATGGACTGTAATAAGACGAATAAAATACACCTATTATGACTATTTGTTCTTGTGAGAAAAAATTTTTGACTTTGTATTTTGATCGCATTTGTACCGTAGACTTACATGGAAACCGGATATGAAAACACCTATACTGGAGCCATCCGTAGTGGCGCTAGTGAGCAACCAGGAACTACAACACCAGGAAATGAGCTTCAAAAAAAACGAAGTCTGGTTTTGGCCGCTTGGTTAGACCCCGGTGGAAACGCAGACAACCATTGGCTGAAGGAACCTTTTAGTTCCTGGTAAAGTAGTTCCTGGGACTGAAAGTTCCGGGTAATTTTGGTGGAAACGCGGCTATAACATACAAGTTTGATTTGAAGTTATTATGAAAATAAATCGGCTTGCGGCTGTAGATTTTTAAACATGGCGGTTGAAATAAAACAAATAACACTGTAAGTAGTCGACCAATCAGAAATTTTCAGCGCTTGCGCCCCACCCCAAAGGTTCCGGTACTTTTGGAAAGTACTACCCCCCGAGCAGGAACTTTTCTGGGGGTAAAATAAAGCCCACGGAACTAAATAGACGCTAGTTCCCGCGGTGGAAACGCACTGAGTTCCTCAAAAGGTTCCTAGTTCCGGTGTAAAGTTCCTGCGGTGGAAACGCGGCTTAAGTTGTCTCAGTCTTGATAGTAGTTTTTCAGCATCACACCTCATAAGGTCACATCTCACAAGCATGGAGGCTCTGTCTGTGGTCACACATGCATGTTACATCAGTAATTAAGCCTCTCAGCACACAACACAACAGCACAGTTTAGTGCCTGGGACGGGGGTGGTATATCCCCATGGTGGGTGCCAGAGCTTTTCGGGTCCTCTCAGGAGTGCACTCGGGACGGCCCTGAGCTGTATTCCATCCTCCCCGTAGCTCTCCATCGCTCTTCTCCCTCATCACCACGGTAACTGGGAATGTGGAGACTGGGACCAGGCCACAGGACTAGGCAGAAGTGGCCAGGAGTGCATACAGAAATACAGAAACATACACTTCCCTTCACTACCTTAAGCATCCAAGCAGCTGTACACTGCAGATCACAGTCTGAAGTGCATTAATTACTGCATTACAGTTTTTTTTGATTGCTAAGACACATTTAATGAAACAATTCCCCTTTTTCTCAGAACTATTAACACAATCCCAAAACGACACATCAATCAGCACAAACCTCAAACATCCATGCCAAACTCAAATTATCTTCTCAAAAACATATACTCTTCCATCAAAATTAAACTTTGCCTTCAAATGGCACACACAAGCCATCGAAAACACAGACAATGTAGATTACCCATAACACACCAGTGAGATAAATTCAAAGCACTACTGCAAAAACCTTTTATAGCAGTGCGTCAGGAGTTATTTTCTCCTGGTTATTCTACTTATTTTATGGTTTTCAGATTTTGATCTTTGCAATGTTACACTCCTAACAAATGAGGGAGTGTGCAAATTTCCAAATATTTTATTTGTAGTACTCAGTGATGCTGAGTGAAAAGTACTGTGCAGTAACCACAACACAGTTGAAGGAACAAAAAAATTTAGTATTTTCAAAGGAGAGTAGCATTCATAAAAATAACTCAGTATATGCAGCACTATAAACAAAAATAGCAATAAAATCTAAAGAACATATAGTCTGTAAATACACTTCAACATTACATAGAAGAATGCCTATTCACATGTACTATATAGCATGAAAACAGTATGATAAACATACAGTAATTATATTTACACATTTTGTTTGTCTACAGCAATTATTGACATGGAGCACTGTGAAGCAGTTCAGAAAGATTGGTGAAATCTCTGTAGTTTCTCCAAACAGCCACTAGATGGTAATAAGGTTCAGCTCACTCTGGAGCTATTTGTCCCCTGGGCCTTAATAGCTTTGACTAATCTGATGTTTGGGCTGGGGCCAGAATCCTGTCAAAACAAGCTAAATTAGCGCATAATTTATTGCAGAGTTTGAGGTTAACATTTCTCAATAGCTTGTCCCCTAAAATGGTTACAGGAGCTTGTGATCTGGTGTAACGTTTGGCTTTTTGTGCATGACTGTTGTAACCAGTATCATAAATTGTCATTGTTGCAGAAAAAATTTACATTTGCACTTGTGATCAAAACATGGACAAGTGATGTTTTGAGAGATGTGTTGGTCCTCTGAGAACTGAAGTAATAATTTGGGAGTTTTTGCTAAAAGAACCAGTTTTAGTGTGTTAGCAATTGAGAAAAACTGTAATCAAGTTTCCCACTGAATCTACAGGAACTGAGGCAGAGCAGTGAGAGAATGGCCAGTGATTCACTATGTGCACTCATATAGACATGAAAACAGTTTTTTTGATCAAACAAACAGTGAATTATTTTCAAAACATTTTTGTTTACAGCCACATCTACAGCAATTTATTAAGACATGAGAACATCTGTGGAGTTCTAGAAAAGATTGGTGGAAAAATAATATTGTAGTTTCTCCAAACAGCCACTAGATGGTACTGGAAGTTCAGCTCCACTCTGAGCTATTTGTCTCATGGGCGCTTAATAGTTTGAACCATAATCTCATGTTTGGGCTGGGGCAAACAGAATCCGCATAACAAGTAAATTAAGCAGCAATAATGATTTTGCAGAGTTCTGAGAGATAGCCTTCTAATAGCTTGTCACTAAATGGATTACAGGAGCTTTCTCTGGTCAGTATGAAGTTTGGCTTTTTGTGCATTACTGTTGCACCGCGAGTATCATCAAATTGTCATTGTTGCAGAAATCATAAATGATTCCACGTTTTCACTTGTGAGCAAGAACATGGACACTGATGTTTCTTATTCTGAAGGTACCTTTTATGTTGTGTACAATTAGATTCAGTGTGGGCTTTTTACCATATGTAGACAGAAGTAGTATAATTCTTTCTCTAGGAGTAAGTGGTCACAATGACGATGACATTTGTCACTGAAATCAAGTTTCTACGTATAGGTTCAGAATGCAAGAAATCACTGACTATTCAGTGGCCTGTTAATGCATACCGCAATATTACGTATGGGGGTTTTCGTCTTTTACACTGTGCACTGTAAAATGTGTATCTTGTACACTGCATTGTAATCACCACCACCCCCCATCACTGAATCATACCTGACTTCTTGTATTCCTTCTCATTGAATCTGATCACTGAGATCTGATTCTACAAGTGCAAGTCTATCTATTTTTACATCAATCAAATAATGGGCACAGATACATAATGCAAAATCATACAGTTACAGGCCAGACATGTACTCTTTTGGTTACAGCTCACTGACACCATGTCTGCGGATTTTTGTGCTCATTCTGTATCATTATACCTGGCGGTATTTTAAACACCTTTTTGACAAATCACTGTTTTTAATGCTGATGGATTAGTGAAGTTGGAAACTGAGTTGATTATCCATTGAGGAAACATTTTATTACAAATGAACTGCAGCTGTTGTCACTCAATTCAGTTTGTATGGAGTTTACTCTGCTCCTGTTGGCTGTCATTGTGTATCAATAGCATGAGCCCCTCTGTGGGAGAAAGGAGACTTACTATAGCTGCTGTGGACCAGAGCTCATATTCCTGAAAATGGAAATAAATAAATAAAACAACATGTCCCACAGCTCCTTTTAGATAGCTAGGAAGTGAATCTGGAAAGAGCAGGTGCCATGGAAAATCAGCTACTCGATTTAAAAAAAAAGAAATACTTCACAAACAAACGATATGATGATAAACATACAAATGACAAATAACCTTACAAAAACATCCAGACACAATAATTCCAAACCTTGCGTCTAAACTAAACTTATAAACAAAAAAAACATTTAAGAATCGAAGAAAACAAATAGTGAAAACGGAAATTACTACACAAACATCAGCACATACGACCATGGTCACGAGGCAGTGCTGAACACACAGTTTAAACCAGTTTAAACCAGAGTGAAGTGGTGATGCACAGCATTGCTGGTGTCAGAGTGAAGTGGTGATGCACAGCATTGCTGGTGTCAGAGTGAAGCTGTTGCACAGCATTGCTGGTGTCAGAGTGAAGTGGTGATGCACAGCATTGTTGGTGTCAGAGTGAAGCTGTTGCACAGCATTGCTGGTGTCAGAGTGAAGCTGTTGCACAGCATTGCTGGTGTCAGGAGGTGAATGCTGGTATGAGTTGCCACATGCATTGTGTGTCAGAGTGAAGCTGTTGCACAGCATTGCTGGTGTCAGAGTGAAGCTGTTGCACAGCATTGCTGGCGTCAGAGTGAAGTGGTGTTGCAAAAGCAAGACTTGTGGCCGCTGGCTTCCTGATGGAAAGGGAAATGAGCCTCTTCAAAAAGGCAGTAAACCAGTCACAGCTAGCTTTCTGCAGCTCTGACCAGGCCTCAGGCACCTTCATGTTATGTGCCACAGCAAGCTGAAAGGCTAGCTTTTTAACCTCCCTGGGTGATAGGCCATAATAAATGTCGGCTGACTTGGACAGATACTCGACCAGCTCCCTTTCCAAATCTGGGGAAAATATTTGTCTGTTCCTGATGTAACCAACAGCTACACCTAGCTCCTTCTTGCCTTCAATCTCATCCTGGCTGATCTTGTGGCAGTATCTGGTTAGTGTGCGGAATGGTATATTGAACTCCTTCGCTGTACTCCTGATACTTTTGTATTGAGTCTTCACCTGTCTGACTGCCTCTAGCATAATGTGTGCTTCTGTCTTTCCTCTGTCTGTTTTTCTTTAAAATTTTCTGACCGTTTTGACTGCTACAAGAAATTTTTAAATGTTTAAAAATGTTTCCAAACACAAAATTCATATTTAATACATAATAAGTTTATGTTCATGAGCAATGAACAATAATACATTTGGTTACAAATGTATTAACTTATGCATTTTACATATGTTAAACATAATGAATATTATATAATACATATATTATATGTTGTATGTTATATTATTATAAATTACAACATATATGTATTATATAATATTAATTATGTTTAACATATGTAAAATGCATAAGTTAATACATTTGTAAGCAAATGGCTATACACATGTTGCCAACAAACCCCAAAATCAGTGTGCCAACCAACCCCACCCACATTAGGACACACCTCTGTACTAAACTGATGTTAGCCAGCTAGTATCACTCACCACAGGCTTTGAAATTTCATATCAAAATATAGCTGATTCCTATCTCTATCAACTAAAATTAATACATTTTCTATATCTCTATCTAACACAGTTCTATAATGTATTCAGTGGGGGGACCATTTTTTTTTTTTTTGTTTTGACACAGCAAAATTGAAAGGTTGTCCTCACCTCAACAGTTAGTGTCCTTCAGATGTTTTGACAGAATGTTCAGGTCAAGAAGGCAATAATTTCAATGTTAGATTTTTGTGGCAGCACCCTTTAGTGGCCTGGAAATGAACTGTGTGCCAACCAACCCTTGCGCCAACCAACCCCGCTCTCCCCTACCTCGCTGGACATTACGTATTTGCAATCCAACGCAAACTATTGAAATCTAGTGGCATTCATAATAATAGTGTACGTCACTTTAGATTAAAGCATCTCCCAAATAAATGTAATGTAAAGTAAAGTAACGAAATAATAACAAATAATTATCTGTTTTGATTGGATCTGCGGCGTCTTTGGATAGAAGGCGCCTAGGTTTCTCGGGACCTGTGTAGGCTATCTGGATCTGTTAAATGTGATTTAAGGGGAATTATTTATGAGTTAATCTTGTTTAAACATGCGAATTGAAGTTTATGTTGCCAAATGTTTTGCTATAAATGTATGAAGCACAATGATAGGGATATTACCGGTAGCTAGCTACGTCTTCAGGCAACAAACATGCATAGGTACTGACAACAAGAGATTACCCTATGTTCGCAACCTACCTTGATAATACTCTGCACAAAACATTGTAATGTAGCAGTCTGAGGCTGTCGGGTGGCTACTGTTTAGCTAGCGTGCGGTGTATGCCAGCGAACAAAAATCAGCAATTTAGCGTTAGTTGGCTAACAGGGCAGGTTGTCAAAGCGCAGTACTGAGGGCAAACGGCCGGGATATCTGCATGGGAAATAAAAACGAAGTTAACCTCGAAGTTTCAGATCCAATCTTCCCTTCTAGAAAAAAAGCTTCAGATCAAAGACACGTCACCGGGCGGAGGCAGGTTTCTCTCTACTGAGATTTTCCACAGGGGGGAGATCCAGCTGAATTACCACTAAATGTGTGTGTGTTTATGTGTTTATGTACAAAAGCCTTCACTGGAGAAAACAAATCCCTGTACTTCCCGGTGAACAAATATACATTCGCGTGCTCACCATACATATTGGGAGAGTGCAGTCAAAATTATTATTATTATTATTATTTTGTCTGTACTCAGGCAATTAGGATTTGTGACCAAACGTATACGGACAGAATGTGACTTGTTATTGTTAGCATGTCTGCGTGTGTGTATTAAAATAAATAACATCACTTTTTGTGTTCAGAAATTATGAAATAATTTAAACACCTGTTCAACAACCTGAATAGGAACCTACTTATTCATCTCAGTCTTTAAAATACCTCAGTTAAAATACCTCTATGTAGACCAAACTGTTTGCAATATAGCACAATAAGCACAATGTGAACATGGGGTATTTATTCTACATTGCATGCACAGCTATTTCTGACATAATGTGGCTGAAGAGGGCAAATAATCCAATCATTGTCCAAACCGTATACCTAAATTTACACACAAAAATAGATTATTAAGAATAGATAACAAATAGCCTCGTGATAACAGAAATTACTCACCACAAACTTCAGCACATACGGCTATATCTGGTCATGAGGAAGTGAATGTCAGAGACACTGAGGGAGACAGATGGTTTATTTTTATTATTTTTTTATTTTATGCTGTCCATCGTCAAATTGTGTCCATATTGTGCATCTTGAAAAAAGAAGATTCCTTATAGTGACCCGGACGTTCGCTACACTCGAAAAGGCTTAATTGTGGGTTTAGCCTACAGATGATACCAATATATTGGAACAATTTAAGTCCCGACGGGAGTATAATTCTAGAATTGTTCAATAGGCTTAGTACATGTAGACGTTAAAATTAGGCAAATGTCTACAAGCAAGGAATGTTTGTCTTTTCTGGGTAACTAATTGACTACAATAAATGAATGCAGCCAATATAAATAAAAAATCTTGAACCAGTAACAAAAAAAAAAAGGAAGTAAAAAAAGTAACAAAACAAAAAAATGTCAAAAGAGAAGTGAAACTGTTTCAAACTCAAACGACATTTTAAAGACAGAGGACAACGAGGATGCAGTAAAAAAGGGATTAAATTGGATAAAAGAACGGAGTAAGTAGTCGGTTGTGGAGTGGGGGTGGGGGGAATATAAACTCAATGTGAAGGGGTGTTTGGAGGAATAGGAATCTGCAGCTACGATCTCAATAACGCTTAATTTGGTCAAATAAAGCAGGCAATAAAATGGCGCGCGAGGAGTAATAGGCTTTTTCAAATTCTCCATTTGGGACCAAAAACAAAAATACCTTTTCAAATGACTTTTTAAAAGTCTAACGTTTATTTTAGTACGTATGTGATATTTTTATTATCATTTAACCTTTCTGGATATGACGGAAATCCCAGGCCTGTCGTAGGCCTGTCGTATTATGACACCTGCTACTGTAACAACAGACCGAACATTTTGTGGAACAACTGTGTGGATTGTGTCAAAATATATTATTAATAATTATACTATGTTAATTATATATTATCTCATAACAAACACGTTTCCAACGTACAAAAATGCCAAGTTACTCACACATACAAGACATACACCGTCTATAACTCATTCAGACTGCCAAAATCCAGGCCTGCCATTAAAAGTATTGATATCAAAAACGCCAAGTTACGGTACTACAAACAATATAGGCTATCTTGCCTCGCCGAAATTAAATAAAATGTATTCCAAAGCAATGCTACCCAATATTTCCTCAGTTCTTTCAGGTCACGTGAAAGAACATTTGGGTGAACTGCCCCTTTAAACAGCGATGCTGGATGGGAAAATTAAAACCACGTTGGCCTGAAATTGGCAAAGACACCTGCATTTGGGTTACCGCCATGTTGCTCCGAGTGTAAGATAGAGCCCTATATTTCAGTTATTTTCATCAGACAACACACAACGGCAGTATAATAGCAAGTGTTTGCAACACTGTCCGTTAAAGCTGCTGAAGTTTCTGCTAGTAAAGCCAGCTTCTCTCCCTGCAGGTCTTGCATCAAGAGCCGAGCAGGACAGGAGACAGGGCTGGGGGGCACACAGGTATGAACGGGCCAGAAAATCTGTCTTAAAATATTTAAAATGTTTCTTTGAAAAAGATTTTTAAATCCTGAGTTTTAAATCACTCTTTGAATATTTGAGCTTTTACTGTATAAGTGGAGAAGGACTTGATTAGGGTGAGCTGTCATATAATGGCAGTTGAATTCTGGGTTATGTGCTGGACAGTAAAACAAAATTCTTTATGGACAAGAATTGACATTTGAAATTGTTAATTTGTGCAAATGTGTAAAATGATTGGAAGTGACAATGACCCTGTAACATCGCTCCTTATCATGGTTATTCACCTGCTTCTTCATGGGGCTGTTTTAAAAATGGTGCAAATGGGCAAAGTATTTCCCACACTCTATGAATATCATAATGTATGAATAGTATGTGCATTACATTGTGTGTATGCAAAGTATAAATTATTTCATAGTCTATCATTGTCACTAGTGGAAGATGCACCTGAATAATAATAATATTTATTTAAATGCTCAGTGATTCATGGGCCAAGAGTGTGTCTGTGGTGGGTCATTTAGCCCCGGGATGCCAGTTGAATAACCCTGTTCTATAAGACTCTAGTTTTGACTTATGATATTCATTTATCCCTTTCCAAAGACCGGCCAGTTCACATAGAAACATTTAAAAACTACACCAACATGTTTCGGCCTCCAAAAAAAATAAAATAAATGTGCAATCAGCGAATTCTGGAGAGAGAGAACTTTCCCCAAGACCAGATTTATGTATTTAAGACCATGAGATCAAGATTCCATATTTGATATAAACAGAATTAAACTATGAGGCCATTTTGACATGCATTTGGCGTTTGGTAACAGCAAGGGTAAATTCTCTATAAAGCTTGTCCCTGATTTACAGACTACCTCATTTCCTGTTCTTAGGTTCTGTGATGGCTGAGCAGATCGTGGGGATTCTGGATGAGCTGAAAGGAGAAGAATTTGAAAGGTTCACATTTTATTTGAATGATGAGGTGCTACAAGGATGTGGACCCATTCCACAGGGCCAACTGGAAGGCAAAAATGTGACAGGTGTTGTGCAGCTGATGAAGAGTTTCTATGATAACAATATGGTGAAGATTACACTGGAGATCTTAAAGAAAATTGATCGAAATGACCTTATTCAGAGACTGGAGAGCAATCCTAAAATGGGTAAGATGCATCTGTGTTTCTGAGTATTTATACAGAGTAGAAAAAGAATAGGTCCAAGAATCCTTCATCTCAACAGTTACAGGTCTTTTCTTGAAGCAGGTCTGCAGATATAGCTGCCCTGTGGAGGTATGTCCCACCCGTCTTGTAGAGCTGGGATAAGCATGTGCCTGTTCTCTGGTCTCTGAGCTCTACAAGCCACACACCCTCATATCTCATTTTATAATCATTCAGTGGAGCTCAAGTCCGGCGAATAAACCCTCCAGATTACAGCTGCCCCATTCAGGGTACCCCTCCAGACTACAGCTGCCCCATTCAGGGTACCCCTCCAGACTACAGCTGCCCCATTCAGGGTACCCCTCCAGACTACAGCTGCCCCATTCAGGGTACCTCGATCGCTGCCATTCAGGACCCTCCAGACTACAGCTGCCCCATTCAGGGTACCCCCAGACTACAGCTGCCCCATTCAGGTACCCCTCCAGATTACAGCTGCCCCATTCAGGGTACCCCTCCAGACTACAGCTGCCCTTTCAAGCTACCCCTCCAGACTACAGCTGCCCCATTCAGGGTACCCATCCAGATTACAGCTGCCCCATTCAGGGTACCCCTCCAGACTAGAGCTTCCCCATTCAGGGTACCCCTCCAGACTACAGCTGCCCCATTCAGGGTACCCCTCCAGATTACAGCTGCCCCATTCAGGGTACCCCTCCAGACTACAGCTGCCCTTTCAAGCTACCCCTCCAGGCTACAGCTGCCCCATTCAGGGTACCCCGCCCGATTACAGCTGCCCCATTCAGAGTACCCCACCAGATTACAGCTGCCCCATTCAGGGTACCCCTCCAGATTACAGCTGCCTCATTCAGGGTACCCCGCCCGATTACAGCTGCCCCATTCAGGGTACCCCGCCCGATTACAGCTGGCCCATTCAGGGTACCCTGCCAGATTACAGCTGCCCCATGCAGGGTACCCCTCCAGACTACAGCTGCCCCATTCAGGGTACCCCGTCAGACTACAGCTGCCCTATTCAGGGTTCACCTCCAGAACACAGCTTCCCTGTTCATGGTGAAATAAAAAACTTGAAATGTGTCCAAACCTGCTGTATTCCAAAGCAATGCTGCTACCCAATGCTTCCTAAATTCTAAATTGGCCCTGTGTTTTTTCATCTTACCATGTGAAGACAATGTGGTAATTGAAAGCATACAGTATGTGTGTAACAAGTTCTCCAGTCCTTCTCCCCACAAACCACACAATCCCGCATGCATCTCTCATTCCAGGCCTCGGTCTCACTGCAGGCAGAGCATATAAACAATTGATTGTCATTGCACACACAGGAGTGGGAGAGGAAGTGAGCGACCACCATCTGAGTCCCCGGCCAATGGATCACCTTGAACTTGTACGGCTGTAATGCCAGATACCAATGAGGGATCCGCGCATTGATATCTTTCATGCGGTGGAGCCACTGAAGGGGCGTGTGGTCCAAACAGAGGATGAAAGGGCATCCCAGGAGATAATAGCGGAGGGCGCACAGTTGATAGTCAGGCACTCCTTCTCCACTGTGCTCTACTTCGCTTCCTGCTGTGACAGCTTTCGGCTAATGTACAGCACCGGGCGGTTGACCCCCTCAACCTCCTGGGACAAAACGGCCCCCAGCCCGCTGTTCGATGCGTCCGTCTGCAGACAAAATGGGAGAGCAAAGTTAGTTGTATAAAGGAGCGGTTCACCACAGAGCCTGTTTTACCCTCTCAAATGCCTGCTGGCACTGCTCCGTCCACTGGACTGGATCTGAGGCACCCTTTCCGGTCAGATCGGTCAGGGGACTGGTCAGCTCAAAGAATGCTGGAATAAATCTCTTATAGTAGCCTGCCAGTCCTAAGAACCGTCTAACCTCTTCTTTTATCTTGGGTCACAGGCAGGCCGCAATAACTGCTGTCTTATCAACCTGGGGATGCTCCTGCCCAATGCCCAAGTGGTACCCCAGATACCGTACCTCCCTCTGTCCAACTGCACACTTCTTCGGGTTAGCCGTAAGCCCCGCACACCTCAGAGACCCAAGCACCTCCCCCACATGCTCCACATGCCACTCCCAGGTGTCACTATAAATGATTACATCATCCACATAGGCCATAGCATATGGAGAGTGGGGCTGCAGCACCCGGTCCATGAGGTGTTGGAAAGTAGCAGGCGCCCGAATGGAAGTGGGACACACTGGTATAATCCATACGGAGTGGAGAAAGTCATTTTTCCATGGATTCTGACAACAGGGAGATATCCCAGCAGCTCTTAGTTAAATCCAGTGTTGTGAAAAAATGAGCAGTGCCCAGTCGGTCCAGGAGGTCGTCAACCCTAGGCATGGGATAAGCATCAAAGCATGATAAATCATTCACCTTGTGATAATCAACACAGAAGCGTACAGACTCGTCCTGCTTAGGCACAAGCACAACGGGGCTGCTCCACGTACTGTTTGATTCTTCTATCGCTTCCATCTCTAACATAGCCTGCAATTCTGCCTGCACAGTTTTCTTTTTGTGTTCAGGCAATCTATAGGGCCGAGAATGTACCGTCACCCCTGGAGATGTTTCAATGTGGTGGTGGATGAGGTTTGTGCGCCCTGGCAGGGGGGAGGACACATCCCCAAAGTGCTTCTGCAACTGGGCCAAACCTGCTCTCTGGCACAGACATGATCATTGCAAAGGGCTGGGGTAGAATGAACTGGTTTTGTCACCTCCGGTGCTGCTGAGCCAGAGCAAAGGGGCGGCCGGCGTCCTCGTATCGAAGAGACCTGAAGCGGCGACAGTGATCTTCCTCTGTTCGACGTACTCGGTCAAAAAAAGCCCGCTTTAGGTCCTCATAGATGGATCTCGAGAACACCGGCAATTGATTGTCGTGCGTAGCTTGTTGAGCTTCCCTGGTGATAAGGGGAAGCAAACGCACAGCCCACTCCTCTGTAGCCCACCCGCAGGCAGCCGCTGTACCCACAAACATGGCCAGGTACGCCTCTACGTCCTCCGTGTCTGCCATTTTGGCATCTGTAGCCCGGCGTACCTGCCAGTTGGGGTACAGCAACATGCTCAGCAGGACAGCCCGATCCTCCGCCTGCCCCTGAGCCAGCTCAAAGAGTGCGGCGGTCTGTCTCTCCTGCAATGCCGGCAGATGTTTCAGGGCTGCCCCAGCAGCGATTCCATCACCCTCGCTCCTGCTTGTTCTTCCAGCTTGTTTTTGCCTCCTCTCTCCCCCCGTACGGGCCACAACTGTAATGAGTTCTCCAGTACTTCTCCCCACAAACCACACAATCCGTCGTTCATAGACGCACTAAGGCTGTATTGTGCGCTCACAGAAAACACGGAAACACAAATGAAACAAACCACACACGATAAGGACGGGGATAAGATGGCACGTCGCTCCCACGTGCATTCATCCACATCTCATTCCAGGCCTCGGTCTCACTGCAGGCAGATCATATAAACAATTAGCAATTAATTGTCATTGCGCACACCTGGGGTTGCAGTCCCAGCTAAACCACTCCCTCTCTGCCTGCAGATGGCGCCCTAACCACACCACCCCTCCACAATGTGTCATATGGAAGTGTGAAATGGCAATCATTTATATTGGGAATAATCTTACTGAATAATTTCAGCTGTTTTACAGCAATGTATGTTTATTTTAATGACTACACAATATGTTTAAAGAACAGCGTGCATGCAGTGCGTTGGGTGTTTCGGAAGCACATCTTGAATGAAATGCATGAATGAAATAGTTTTGTTTGGAAAGTTCTGTTCAGAAAGAAGATATGTTGCTGTTTAACATTGCAGTAGAAATTATACTATTATATTTATTTGGAGAAACTTGGAATATTAAATATAAATATCATAGGCCAAAATATTCCAAATTCCATAAAAGGTAATTTCAGAATAATAGCTAAAATACAGATTTATTACAGCTTTTTATGTACTATATCAGATTTTCAGTGGGTCAGAAGTTTACATACACTTTGGTAGTATTTGGTGGCATTGCCTTTTAATTGCTTAACTTGAATCAAACGCTTGGGGTAGCCTTCCACAAGCTTCTCACAATACTTTGCTGGAATTTTTGCACATCCCTCCTGACAGAACTGGTGTAACTCAGTCAGGTTTGTGGGCCTCCTTGCTCAGACACGCTTTTTCAGTTCAGTCCACAAATTTACTATGGGATTCAGGTCAGGGCTTTGTGATGGCCACTCCAAGACTTTCACTTTGTTGTCTTTTTGTTTCAACTTTGGAGGTATGCTTAGGATTATTGTCCTGCAGGAAAACCAGTTGCAAGCAAGCTTAACTTTCTAGCTGATGTCTTGAGGTGTTGCTCCAGTATTTCTAGATAATCCTCCTTCCTCATGATGCCATCTATTTTCTGAAGTGCACCCATCCCTTTTCCAGCAAAACACCCCCACAACATGATGCTGCCACCCCCCTGCTTCACAGTTGGGATGGTGTTCTTCGGATTAAAAGCCTCACCCTTTTTCCTCCATACATAGCACTGATCATTATGGCAAAACAGTTCAATTTCTGTTTCATCTGACCAGTGAACACTCCTCCAAAGGTCTTCATCCTGGTGATCACCTGCAAACATTCTGGCTTTTTTTTATACCGGTCTTGAAGTAGGAGCTTCTTCCTTCCATGACAGCCTTTCAGGCAATGGTAATGTAGGATTCTTTTAATGGTTGATGTAGATACTTTGGTGCCTGAGGCCTCTAACTCCTTCACCAGTTCCTTTGTTGTTGACTTGGGGTTCAGTTGAACCTTTCAGACCATAGTTCATTCAGCCTGGGAGTTAATTTGTGCCTCCTTCCTGAACGATGCAGTGTCTGTGTGGTCCCAAGATTTTTATATTTGCATACAATTGTTTGTACAGATGCTCGTGGTACCTTCAGTTGTTTGGAAATTGCTCCTAAGGAGGAACTGGACTTGTGGAGGTCCACTTTTTTTTTGAGGTCTTGGCTGAGTTGCTCGGATTTTCCCAAGGTATCAAAGGCAAAAACGGAGTGGCTGTAAAGGTAGACCCTTAAATATAGCAACAGGTGCCAATTAACTCCTAATTATGACAATTAGCCAATCAGAAGCTTCTAAAAAGTCATTACATCAATTTCTGGAATCTTCCAGACTGTTTAAAGAGACAGTCAACTTGGTGTATGTAAACTTTTGACCCACTGGAATTCTGATATAGTGAATTAAAGCTGAAGTGCGGAGTTGTGAAAAACTTAGTTTGAATATCTTTAGCCTGGGTGTAGTAAACTTTTGGCCTCAACTGTACTAACTTGGCACTTGATGTACATTAATTGTAATAAAAGTGGAAGTCCGCAGAATTTGATTGTTTGGCCTTAATGCTCACAGCTGTAGAGCATACAGTGAAGGGAATCTTCCCAGGGACATATATTTTATATAGAACCACTCTGCGAAGATTTATATAATTCTACTGAAAAGAGTTTTAGTATACTGTTTTTATGCTCAGATGCAATGCAACAATGAAGGATTTAACGCTGGTTTTCCTCTCTTCAGATGAATCTGTAAAAAGAGCCCAAGATGACCTGAAAACTCATCTCAGGAGGAAGTGTCAATGCATGTTTGAACATGGCCACCGAATCCTCCTCAATAAGATCTATACAGAGCTCTACATCACAGAGGGGGGAAGTGGGGAGGTCAATAATGAACATGAGGTCAGACAGATTGAGACAGCATCCAAGAAACAAACCACACAGGAGACTGCAATCCTCTGCAATGACATCTTTAAGCCCTTACCTGGACAAGAGAAACCCAGAACTGTGCTTACAAAGGGCATTGCTGGCATTGGGAAAACTGTGTCTGTGCAGAAGTTCATTCTGGACTGGGCAGAAGGAAAAGCCAATCAGGACATTGATTTCATCTTCACTCTTCCTTTCCGAGATCTGAATTTGGAGAAGGAAAGAGCATTCAGTCTGATGCAACTTCTGCAGCACTGCTTTCCACAAATGAAAGAGATCAAAAGTGTTGAAGGTGATGAAGTCAAAATGATGTTTATCTTTGATGGTCTGGATGAGTGTCGACTTCCTCTAGATTTCCAAAGCAAAGCGATCTGCCGTGATGTAACAGAGTCATCATCAGTGGGTGTACTGCTGACCAACCTCATTAAGGGAAATCTGCTTCCCTCTGCTCTCCTCTGGATCACCTCCCGACCAGCAGCAGCCAGTCATATCCCTCCTGAGTACGTCCACCAGGTGACAGAGGTACGAGGGTTCAATGACCCACAGAAAGAGGAGTACTTCAGGAAGATAATCAAAGATGAGAACCAGGCCAGCAGAATTATCTCACACATAAAGTCATCCAGAAGTCTCTACATCATGTGTCACATACCAGTCTTCTGCTGGATTTCTGTTCGTGTTCTAGAGACAATTTTGAGTAAAGCAGAGAATGGAGATCTGCCCAAAACTCTGACTGAAATGTACACACACTTCCTGCTCATTCAGACTAATGTGAAGAATAAGAAGTATCATGGCACTGATGAGACAAAACCAGAGATCTCAGAGTCAGATACAGAAATCATCCTGAAACTGGGGCAGCTGGCTTTTCTACAGCTGGAAAAGGGCAACCTGATATTCTATAAAAAAGACCTCACAGAGAGTGGCATTGTTGCCAGTGAAGCTTCAGTGTACTCTGGGGTGTGCACAGAGATCTTCAAAAAGGAGTGTGGGTTGTATCAGGAGAAGGTCTACTGCTTTGTGCATCTGAGCATTCAGGAGTATCTGGCTGCCTTGTTTGTGTTTCAAACTTGTGTAAATGAGAACAGAAATGCACTCCAAGCAAAAAAATATCGCAGTGACAGAGTGCAGCTGTCTGAATTACACAGGAGTGCAGTGGATCAGGCCTTAGAGAGTAAGAATGGACACCTGGACCTTTTCCTCCGATTCCTGCTTGGCCTCTCTCTGGACTCCGTTGAGACTTTCTTAAGACGCAAAAGAAATCCCATTGTTACATTCTTTCAAAGACTAAGGACACAGCCAGAAAGCAGATCAGAGAGCATTGAGAAAACAGTCCGGTACATTAAGGAGAGGATCAGAGAGGAATCTTCAGCAGAGAGGACCATCAATCTGTTTCACTGTCTCAATGAACTGAATGACAACTCTCTAGTGCAGGAAATCCAGAATTCCCTGAGATCAGGAAAACTTTTTGATAAAAAGCTGGAACCAGACCAGTGTTCAGCGCTGGCCTTTGTGTTACTGATGTCAGAGGAGATCCTGGATGAGTTTGACTTGAAGACCTACAACACATCAGCAGCAGGTCATCAGAGACTGCTACCAGTAATCAGGAACTGCAGGAAGGCCATGTGAGTATTATGTCATTAATAATGTAGATGATTGACCACATATTTTCCCACTTTCAATTTCTAGTGAGAATAAAGTGCAAGTGAAAATTTGGTTTAAAAAAAAAAAAAAAGATTTCTGAATCAAGATGTTTTAACTAGTGCCCTCATTTGATGTTTTGTATCCAGAACATAAGAAGCATCAAATGCAAAACCTCATCACTTTTCATATATTTAATTTAATTTACTATTACTATTTACTAATTTAATACATTTACTAATTATTTGCAAAGATAGCAACTGTGAAATAAATATGGAGTTTATTGATGGGCAGAGTAATCTGATGGATCAACCTTTGTCAGAAAGTACAATTC
Source organism: Anguilla rostrata (assembly GCF_018555375.3). Lineage (NCBI taxonomy): Eukaryota > Metazoa > Chordata > Actinopteri > Anguilliformes > Anguillidae > Anguilla > Anguilla rostrata. The sequence continues at coordinate 2,908,848 of NC_057948.1, forward strand.
AAGCAGATTAAAATGAAGAGAAGCTATATTAAGTTACAGTATTATGAAAAGGGTCCCTGTTTTGGTGACAGCACAGGCACAAACACACCTGGGTGCGAGTGGAATCGCTTGTCTCTTTTGGCATTATAACTGTGCTACACATGTGAATCCATAAACACATAACACAGATACAAGAAATATTTTGTTTATTTATGTTTAACTATTTTAAAGAAAAGTTGTATTGTTACTCAGTCCAATGCTGGCTATTTAGGCAGTGGAGTTGATTGTGTAAACTACTTGAATGAGACAGGTGGGAGACCGGCTTTACACCCCTCAGATAGTGTTTACAATGAGCCCAGAATGCACTGGAAACTGGAAACATTTTAATTATGTGTTTGGCTGGGCTGGGTCAATGATTGAGTGGGTTTTTGGAATGTTGAAAATGCATTTTAGAATTTTGGATGGATTGGGTGGTAAATCACTGTACAGCCCTCAGAAAGTCAGTACAGTGTGCTGTGTTCTACACTACATAGCCATACACCATGGGTGTGACATAGACCTCACAGAGGACACATCACAGGATTTTCATACAGACAGAAGCAGAGTCGCATGTGATAATCGCTACAGAGATTTCAGAGCACAGAGTGCATGAGAGAGCAGGGACTGGTTGGCTGAGGAGCCATTTCACTAGTGAGTGTATAATTAACCCCTGTCAAAGGGGTTAATTTGTGAAATGGTTGTGACTAGGAATTAAGAATGTGTAGTTCACTTTATTTTTAAACATTTTTTTAAATTTGCAAAGTGGTAAACAAATGTAAAACAGAGTTATTACATTACAGGCATTTAGCAGACGCTCTTATCCAGAGCAACTTACACAACTTTTTACATGGCACTTTACATTGTATCCATTTATACAGCTGGATATATACTGAAACAATGCAGGTTAAGTACCTTGCTCAAGGGTACAACGGCAGTGTCCTTACCCGGGATTCGAACCTACAACCTTTCGGTTACAAGCGCAGTTCCTTACCCACTGTGCCACACTCCGTCCTCCAAAGAAACAGGTTCCAAGCTGGGCTTGAACATGCGACCCAGTGTTCCCAAGCCTGTAACCTTACCCACTAGGCCACAGACGGATTAGCTAGTTATGATCATTATTGTGTATGAAATATTTGGAACTTTTGGTTTTGTTTCTGTTCTGTTTTGTTTTTGTATAGTCTAAACCTAGTAGTGAAAGGGTTGCCTATTAGAATATGTTATGTAATAAGGATAGGTATAATAAGCTAAAGCTTCAGCCTATACCTTTTCGGTCAATATATTTTGTTTTCCTTTTAATTTAATTTAATGCCTTATTGTTATTTATTTATTTCTATGTGCATTCTTTTTGGAAAATTGTTAATAAGGACCGGAATAAATTACTACTACTACTACTACATTCATCTTATCAAGTGCATGTCTGAATTGAATGACACTTAGTTGAACTAAATAATTTTTTTGTTTATTTTAAATAGTGGTATGAAACAAAAATTGACAGCAAAGAAACAAAAAAGCTCTAGTAATTTCAAACTAAATGCTGTCTTCTTTCCTGTCTTCTGGTGCATAAGCGCTATGCCTGCCTAGCTGAAACTGTAGCAGCAGCAGCAGGATGGAGAGGCCGACTGGAGGCTGTCTCTGCCAGCTGCCTCCTGCCCCTGGCCAGTCTGGGAATATTCTCCCTGCGCAACTGTTCATGGGAATGGAACCTTTTATTATATCTTTTAAATATGAACATAAAATAAACAGTTTTTGATTAAATATTAACAAAATAATGAATGTAAACTATTCAGTTTCATCTTCATTGGTTTGTAGAGGTCCTCATAATTTGTTGTAATTGTTTATAACGTTGGGCAGAGAAAATTCTCCCCTTAGAATAACCAGCACGGCGAGGTATATCCATGTAAGAAATAGGATTTATTTCTGCAGAAAGAGTCCGGAACCTACACACAACAAGATGGATAAGCCTGAACTGGAGAAAGCAGGGGCAGTCCCTGCTTTCATAAGCAAAAAGTTTTTAACAATAACATACATGATTCTGATTGGTACATGATTAATACATATGCATATTGTAAGATTTAACAAAGTAAATGTTTGGCTGTGTCTAGTCATATAGCATGAATACTGAATAAGCACACGGTGACCTCTTAGTCTTCAGTGTTACATAAACAAGCTTTATATCAGATATAATAGTTTGATTTTTATCGATCGGTTGCTTTTAGAGTCCTGGGCAGCATGGCATCATAGCCAGTTTCTCCCTGGCAGGATGGCAGGGG
>NC_057948.1:2911234-2998050 GCF_018555375.3 Anguilla rostrata
TGTATGTGTGCAACCTCATATTTATACATCAGTGATACAAGGAATGGTGAAAGGCAGCTATACAGTTTCTGGGGACTGAGATCAAATAAAATAAAAAATCAAATTTTTCAGATGCCACTTTGTTTAATTTAATCTTAAATATTCTTTAGGCGTGCCAATAATGTTGACCCCTATGCTTTTGAGAAAAAATCTATTACTCAGAAGTTTTTTTAAAAGAATATTTTTTAAATTATCCTGAAAGTAAGTAGTTTCTCCAAATGTTTGAGCAGACAATTTGCATCATTGGGTATATTGTTTGTCTTGCACAATAATTTTTGCTAATTTTCGTGAAGAGTGCCAGTAATTCCTGAGTTGAATGTATAAACTCTTCTTTGCAGACTGAACAGCTGTGACCTCACAGAGAAGTGCTGCAATATTGTGGCCTCAGCTCTCCAGTCATCAAACTCACCCCTGAGAGATCTGGACCTCAGCTACAATAACCTGGGAGATTCAGGAGTGAAGTTGCTCTGTGCTGGACTGATGAGTCCAGGCTATGAACTACATAGACTGGGGTGAGTAGTGCTGTGTACTGTGTGACTTTAAATAAATAGAATTTGTGATGATGTGTGTAAGAGTGTGAATTTTATCACCAGGTGGAAAACAACCTCACTAATTTTCAGAACCTGTAACCTGAATGTTTACGTGTGAATGCAAGTTAGCGTATAAGCACATTAACAGGGGTGTGCTCATATGAAATGATGGGCAGCAAGACATTGTACCCTGGAGAGACTATCTACTGCTGCCAGGCATTCGTTCAAGTGTTCTGTGACATCAAGACCTTCAATCATAGGAATCCAGGAATCTAAAAATAACAACTAATTAAGGCTTACCCCATCTGGGTGAAGAGACTAATCTAAATCTAAATATCCCAGGGCATGACCTCTGTATTATTTTATTGAATGACATTCAGATCCATCTGGTCACTGACTCTAACAGCGACCCCAGAGGAGCTGCACATCCTGCTAGTGAAACTAACAATATGCCCAGTGAGTAACCCAGTTAAGGTGTTACCTCAAAACTTTAAGTTACTGTCGTAACCCCAATTCTCTGAAATACAGAGTGGAGAGATCCACCTATGGGGAATGACAACCAGTCATGACTTGTGTAGAAGCATCCAATTGCACCAAGTGTGGCTCTGACAGACAGTAGCATGTCCAATGCGAAAGGAGGCTACTGCCCTCCTGGAAGAGCACATAGAACACTGCAGTGTTACTACTCTTCAGTGACCATATTCACTTCTCATGCGCGGCAAGCAGGGCAGTCTTGGTGGATCTCTCCACCAGGGTTAAAACAGTAACCTAAAGTTCTCTTTCATCATCTCGTGTTTGAGATCCACCTATGGGGAGATACGGACAACTCCCTGATTGCCTTATGCTCACAGCTGAGATGCTGTCAGTCCAGCAAGGGATACCTCCTCCCCTGAGAAGAGGGTGGTGTCTGGGACATCCCGTGTAGGGAAGTACTAAACACATTCCACTGCCCAAAGCTATAGCCAGGTCCCGGGAACAATGTGAAGTACTACAACCCATAGCAGATGAGGGGAGATGTGTTTGCCTCACACAGAGCTCACCCCCAGAACTGAATGGGGTACTGGCCTCCTGGTGACGTTCAGGCGGTAGAACCTAGCAAAAGTATATGGAGAAACCCAGGCTGCGGCTGAATAAATTTCCTGCAAGGATACCCCATGGAATATGGCCCACGATCCAGCCATGCCCCTCGTAGAATGAGCCCTCAGGCCCAAGGGGGGCATTATCCTCTTTGAATCATATGCCATAACAATAGCTTCTACAAGCCAATTGCGCTTGTAAGTCAAATTGCCTCCAGGGGACGTCTGGTTCGTGACGTCACAGCACAATGTTAAAATCCTATTGACTTTTTAAAAATCATTGATTGTAAAATATCTATAGCGATTAAAAATAAAAGATTTCTCGACGTTTTTTTGGGACCGTCATTCTCTGCCGTAGCATGTGCTTGGTTCTATTTATTTCAATCTCTGGAGGGAAAAATAACGGATTTATGTCGATTTATGATGTGTTGGTGGTTTTGAACTACACTAAAATCAAAGTCGCACGATATACGTCACAACCACGTGTGCTTGTAAGTCTACCCGCCAAGTGCGGTGCCTTGGCTGCCCCTAACTGCTGGTCTGGGATCAGATTTCCCTTCCCAGGTCCTAACTTTAACCATTAGTAGGAGAAGAAAATAACTGACTCTGGACCAGCAGATAGGGCCAATTGCACCCAACACCGGTGGCTAGCTAGCTATACCCACGACAAATGCGGTGTCACTGGTTAGCTTAATGCATTTTTTCAATGGTCAGGACAATAATGTTAAGAAGGGAGAAAATCATTCCAAATCCAACCATGTAAAGCAGGTCATATACAGCCAGAGTAGATTAGCAGGTCTGTTAGCGCCAGCATGAAAGATCGTTTATAATGTTTCGGTTAGCTAACGTTAACGTTAGGAATGGCTGGATCAGCAGGTAGCTAGCTAGCTGTCAAAGTCAGGTTTATTTGTCATTACATACCATATGCTGTACAGTACACGATGTAACGAAACTTCGTTTCGCAAGGCTTCGGTGTGACATAGACTTTCAGTCTGCTCACAGCACTTACAAAGGAATACACACATTGTGAAAATCAGAATCACAGTGCACTTACACAAGACAGGTGCAGTAGGCAATTAGGCAATTTCTAATAAATAGTTTTATTAAAACATAGTAAGTAGTAAATATATTGTCGGTAATTTATCGAAAACCACGCTGGCTAGCTATATTGCTGTTGTGTTGTGATGAAAATATATATGACGTTATATTCCATTTGAAATTACGTCTTAAATTAGTTATGTTAGGTTGTACTCTTTTATACGGTCTATGGTTGTACTTTATAGATCCCTGAAAGGAAATCCTGTTGTCATCACGACCGTACAATTATGATGTGAAATAAACAATATAACTTAATAGTAACAAATCTGTTATTTCCAGTAATTTTAAATTGAAATATGATATCAGTGACACTAGAAGTAGAAGGGCGCAAGCGTGTTCCAGCTGAGCCGTGACGATATAAGCTTGCGTCGTGAGCACAGTACCGGTATGTGTAGTTCCTAAGCGTACTAAGCGTACACAACGTTGTACCTTGTACTTCTCATGGGTCAATCGTGCTGCTGATATTATATTTCATGAGTCATATATGTCATGAGTACCTCATACCAATAGCTAACTGGTTCCCGACTTGTAACTAAAAATATCGCTTATTGAAAAGTGCCCCATTCATTTTCCCATTGACAAATCTGCGGGAAAACGAGGGGAGTGGCTTGGTGACGTTTTCACTTACAAGCTCTATGGGACAGCTGCTGCTTAGAGATGATTTCCCTTTGCAGGCAGGGGCCCTGGTGACTAAGAGCTGGTCGCTCTTTCTAAAAGCCTTAGTCTTTGCCATACACGCATGGAGAACACACATAGGACACAGCATATGCAGCCTATGCTCCTCTTCAGAGGAGAAAGGTGGTGGGTGAAAAGCAATAAGCTCCAACATCTCATGTGAAAGCAGGGAAGCTTTTAGGCATAAAGGCTGGATTGAGCTTAAGAAAAAGCCTATCCATTTTAGGGGAGAATATTGTGCACGAGAGATGCACTGAGAGCGTATGGAGGTCACTGACTCACTTAGCTAAGACTAATGCAAACAGCAACGCTGTCTGGAGAGACAACAATTTTAAATCTCATTTAGTTATATTTTATATTCAAACGGCCTTAGATATAGAGCCTCCAGCTCCAGTGATAAATCCCAAGGGGAAATGAGCTTTTTAGCAACTGGCAGAGAACAGTGAGGCCCCTTCATGAACCTGTGAATGAGGGGGTGCTGCCTCACTGCATACTGCATAGTCTTTGAAACCAACATGACAAGCAGTGATAGCTGCCAGGTAGATCTTATTGGTAGAAAAGGATTTCTCTTTATCCATAAGGTTCTATAAAAAGCACAGCATGTCAGTAACAGAGCACTGGTAAGGCTCTGACTGACGAGAGGCACACCATCTTTAAAACACCTGACACTTATTGTCGTAAAGTGACCTGGTAGAGGGCGCTCTCGTGCTCTAGATGGCTATAGCCACACGAGTGGGAAGCCCTAATGTGTTGAGGTTATGCCTCTCACGGGCCAAGCCCATAGAGCCACTTGCTCAGGGCAGGGTGTATTTGGTGTATTTCCCCATCCGCCTGAGACAGGAGGTCCGTGCGTAGCGGGAGCGTGCATGGCTGTACATAAAGGAGAGGGATAATCTCAGCCAGCCACGGTGATTTCTGCCACCTGCGTGCGATTAGGATCAGTGTGAAGCTCTGCTCTCACTCTGGCTGGAGTGGGAGAGATGAGAATGAGGGGGGAAAACGCCTCTGAAGTGATCTACAGCTGCATGGCCAAATTTCTGCCATAGCATTTCCACAGTCTGGGGATGTAGATGCCATTCCTCGTACAGTGGGTTTCCCCTTGACAGCAGATCCGCGCCTGCGTTCAATATATCTGAACATGGGTCACGCATAACCACAGAAAGTGACGGCTGCTCCAGATCAACAGTCTGTGGGCTAGACCATGGAGCTGGAGGGAGCGCATGCCACCTTGGTGATTGACATATGCTACCGCAGTCATTATTGCAGCGTACGAGCACATGATGTCAGACAGGGAAGAAAATATCTGAGAGCTGTCCATATAGTTAATAGCTCCAGATAATTGATGTGAGCTGAGCGCAGCTGGATTGGCTGCGTCCCATTCATCATGTGACCCCCCTGCGTGCCCACTCCAGAGAGGGATGTGTCTGTCCTCATGACTTTCCACATGAGAACGATCCTGAGAGGGGTTCCCTGAGTGTAAAAGTCTGTTTTCCCAGTGACTCAGAGTGTGTCACCGTGAGACGGCGATGGAGATCATTGCTGGAGGCTGTGGTGGAGGGATGAAATCCACCTCATGAAGCCCCTCATTCTTAACAGCCCCAGTGGCAAATCCTGAGAGGCTGACACCATCCGCCCCTGCATTCTGAGGCATGTGTGATACTGTACTCTCAAGCCCGGTGTGAACTGAGAGAGGTACAAGTCTGAGAGATTAAATGCAGTCCACTGATAGGTGAGCTCACAGCGAGACAGAGTTTAAATCCACTCCCAAGAATGTTACACTCCAGGATGGGGAGAGATTGCTCTTGGAACAGTTTACTCTGAAACTTAGAGACAACAGATGTGTATGAACTCAGTGTCCAGCACAACTCTTCCTTTCAAAAATCAGCCAGTCATCTAAATACGTCAGTATTCTGATCCTCATTAGTCTCAATGGAGCCAGACCCACCTCTACACAAATACAGAACACCCGTGGACTCAGGGAAAGGCCGAAGGGTAGCAAACACCACGATGGGCAAAGCGGAGAAATTTCATCTGAGGGGATAAATGCTTACGATTCATTGATGTGATCTAGGGATGTTAAGTTAATCGATTAACTGTTAATCATTAAGAAGAATGTTGATTGATTCATTTCTATAGATTAAACTGTTGAATTTCATTAAACCATTTCAATGAATAACCTAATGTTGGTGATTAGATTTTAAATTAAAGAGACATTTTTAAAATTTAAAATGATAAATTCATGGTTCCCTCGACTGGCAGCATTAGTGAAATGTTATTGGTCCATTCCTGGAACATCAGTGCCATCTGAGCACGTCTTCTCAGCTGCTGGTCTCACCTTCAGCAGGCTGCACACCAGACTGACCCCAAAGCACGTAGACATGCTCATATTCCTTAACAAAAATGCTTAAGTATTAAGTCAAGCCTATTAGTTTATTACAAAGTTAAGCATTAATAAGCACCATAAATAAGCAGCTTTAATAAGCAGCATTAATAAGCAGTATGAATAAGCAGCATTAATAAGCAGTATAAATCATTTGCATTAATAAGCAGAATTAATAAGAAATATCTTTTGTCACCATCACAGTGGCAGTTCAGCCAGCCCTTAGCGGTCCCTCCTCTCCTGAACAGATTTCTCAATCTGTGAATCTGTGTTTTTATGATTTTGCTTCTTGTAGTTTTGGCCTTAATACACAATCCTGTTTAAATGATTGTTTGAGCATGTCTTAATAAAACCTCTCTAATAGATACAGCTCATTAATTGGTAAGTCTGTTTTGAGTCATTCTTTTTATAGGCCAAGTAGAATATTTTAAGCTAATCAGTTTATCATTATTAATAAATGAATGGGTGCCGACAATTGATTAAAAGAATTGCACAAAATTTGCATCCCTAATTAAAACCATTTTCATTTTGAAATTATATTTCCTCAAATGTTTAACACTGAAATTAAAGATAGGAAGTAGAGAACCGTCCTTCTTTGGGACGTGGAATTAAGGATAATAAAAGTTTTGTTGGGTTTGTTCTTTGGGAATCACACGTATTGCCCCTTTTTGTAAGAGGCAATACATTTCTTCCTCTTAAACATGGGCAGCGCTCTCTTGGGTTTGAGAGTAAATGACTCTGTTGAAATGAGGAGTTTCACTTTGAACTGGAGTCTGTAGCACTTGGCTATTGTCTGTAGCCCTTGTCTGTAGTAGTGCTGCTGTGTCCTATGTGCTCTTCCAGGAGGGCGGAAGCCTCCTTTAGCATTGGACACGCGCCTGTCTGTCAGAGCCAGACTTGGTGCAATGATGAGACACTCTGCAGAGGTCATGGCTGGCTGTCATTCCCCATAGTTGGATTTTCAACACAAGATGATTAAAGAGAAGTTTATTTATGGCACCAATACAGTGATTGGTTCTTGCAGAGATGCACACCCTAGTCAGTGTATAAGTGTGCCATGTACTTTGCACGTAAATTGCTTGAGCTTCCCTTAAATGCTATCCAGAGAACATTTCCCACAATCCACACTATTATACATTTGACAAAATAAAGTCTGACCTGACTAGAACTCTAGTACCTACCACCATCACCAACAGACCCCCCTCCTACAATGACAGGGGTGCTGCATGGTAGTTATACCGCCCCTAAAGGCACAGGAGAACTAGCAGCCCATCTGGCAGTAAATAAGGGGCTTTGTATGACTGGTGTGCCCTTATGACTAAGTCTATCAGTTCTGTATATGTTGCATGTCAAACATCCCACAGCATTGCAAACTAACTGACTGACCACTCTGAAAGATGACAGCCACACTTTTGGAATAGGATAAGCCCAGAGTAAAGATCATAGAAAAGGTAGATGAGCCCTTAGCCCCAATTCTAAGAATTTTCAGAATAAGAAAAGGGGCCATTTGGGTCAGAATTACATCTGTAGAACTGTCAGAGTTCAGTCCAGCAGGACGTCTGATTCTCAGGTCCAAAGTGCTGCAGCTGGAGAGTGTAGCACAGACATCTTCCTCAGAGCATCATCAACTTTAAAATCCTCAATTTCACTCTTCATCACTGAACATTATCATTTATATCATTTACCATTCGTTTTATGTCTACCTAATATAATTATAATATAATATATGAACTCTTCTTTGCAGACTGAACAGCTGTAACCTCACAGAGAAGTCCTGTAATATTGTGGCCTCAGCTCTCCAGTCATCAGACTCACCCCTGAGAGATCTGGACCTCAGCTACAATAACCTGGGAGATTCAGGAGTGAAGCTGCTCTGTGCTGGACTGATGAGTCCAAACTGTAAACTGCGGAGACTGGGGTGAGTAGTGCTGTGTACTGTGTGACCTTAACAAAAAATAATTCCTGGAGTATGGTTGTGTATGTCTGAATGTTGTCACAAGGAAGAAAACAAATTTACTGATTGCATTTTCAAAGCCTGTAACCTCAATGATTGTGTGAATACGAGTTTGCAGATCAGCGTATTGACTGCGGTATGCTCATACAATACATTTCCAAAAGTGTGTGGACACCTGAACATCACACCCTTGTTGAACATCTCATTCCAAAACCATGGGCATTAATATGGAGTTGGACCCCCCTTTGCTTCTGTAACTGCCTCCACTCTTCTGGGAAGCCTTTCTAGTAGATTTTGGAACATGGCTGCGGAGATTTGCTTCCATTCAGCTGCAAGAGCATTAGTGAGGTTGGGTACTGATGTTGGGCATAAGGCTTCCTAATTCACTCAAAGGTGTTTGATGGAGTGGCACTCCAGAGAATGCATTTCCACTGCTCCAGAGTACAATGGTAGTGTGTTTTACACCACTTCAGCTGACGCTTGGCATTGCACATCATGATCTTAGGCTTGTGTACCGCTGCTTGGCCATGGAAACCCATTTCATGGAGCTCTTGACGAGCAGTTTTTGTTCTGATGTTGTTTCCAGAGGTAGTTTGGAACTCTGTAGTGAGTATTGCAACCATGGAAAGATGATTTTTGTATGTTGTTGCTCCCATACCTTTCCACTTATACCAGCTCTTACAGTTGACTGGAGCAGCTCTAGCAGGAAAGACATTTGATGAACTGACTTGCCTCAGCTGGAGACTTGAAAAGGTGTTGTACATCATTGTGAGTGAGCTTGAGCGTGGCTGGGTATATTAGGAACGTCTGGAGACCACGATCACAGGTTACTGCCAGCAGAGAAGAGAAGGCTCTGTGCCGCTGTACTGTGTAATCGCTGAAGTTTAGATAAAAACAAATTACTATCCTGTTAAACTTCACTGGTTATTTCCTGGCGGCTTGCGAAATATGCTGTTGATTCGTGTACCCCAGCAGATTAATAATCAATGTTCCAGGCCTGTCTGCAGTTTTTGATCAGCCGCCATAGAAACGGTGAGCCCTCATTACTTCTATAGTCCTGTCAGCCAGAGAGGGGAATCACTCTTTGAGGGAATTGGTAAGAAAACCAACCGGGTCGGATCCTTCAGAATTCTCTGGTTGGTTAACAATGCGAAGGTTGCACCATCTGCTCCTATCCTCCAGCTCCGCCTTGAGCTGATCCTGTTTGGCCTGGTGCAGCGAGGCAGCGGCTTCGGCTTGTTTAACTTTGGCTTGCAAACCGGCAAATTCAGCCTGTAGCTCTTTCATGCCGAGCGAATATTGATTGATATGGTAAAACATTGACCTGCGTAGTAAAATGTTTCAGGCCTGTCACACATTGCAGTCTTCATCCATCTCCATTTACCTGCTATGAACTTTAATGAAATCCATTCATTTACCCCACTCTCTTTCACACACTGACCTTTTGATGAAGGTGAGTTTTACTCCTTCATCACACACTGGTTTGTGCTGCAGGATTGTGGTGTTTCTGAAAGGACTGTGAATAAAATGACATTTTATTCTGCTGGTAGCACTGTCACCTCACAGCAATAAGGTCCTGGGTTTGAATCCCGGCCTGGGCCTTTCTGTGTGAAGTTTGCATGTTCTCCCGTGTTCATGTGGGTTTCCTCCCGGTACTCTGAGTGTGTGTGAATGGTGAGTGAATGTTGTGTGTGCCTTGTGATAGTTTGGCGACCTGTCCAGGGTATTCCTGCCTCTCGCCTTGTGACCCTGACCAGGATAGGCAGGTATAGATGATGAATGGATGGACTTCCACAAAGGAGAACGAGAGTCATGCAGTGACTGATTCCAACTTCAGACTCTAGTTCCTAGTGAAAGTAATTTCACCTACTGTGCTTTGGATGTGAATTCCTGCATGAACCTAGCACAGGCCTATGTTATTATGCGATTCACAGGACTTTCCGAAACATTTAGCCAATTTAAAAATGAATAGCCAATATGGGCATGTTTCTGTGCAATTCACTCAATTAGCATTTAGGGGTTAGCTCACAAATAAGTGGCACGAGGTTGACGACTGAATAATTTGCAATTAGCTGATGACAACAATATAATCGATAGGCAAATTTTTAAAAGTTTTTTTAAACACATTAATTAGTAGTGTGGGACAATTTCTTATGAATTTGTAGCTTTATCCATGCAGATGTACTTTAGTGGATCAAACAAGTTGTATAACAGCTAGCCAAAATCTTGATTTTACATTTCAGTTAGTCTAATTCGCAATTTGGCTGTTCTGAGCCATAGAAAGCTTCAAAACACTTGGCCAGGATAACCTAGAGATAAGACAGAGGATGAACTTGGGGGTAGCCATTGGAGGTGTGAATGTGTGTGTCTGTGTGTGTGTGTGGGTCTGCATATGTGTGTGTGTGTGTGTGTGTGTGTTTGTGTATGTGTCTGTGTGTCTGTGTGTGAGTGTGGGTCTGTATGTGTGTGTGCGTGTGTGTGTGAATGTGTGTGTCTGTCTGTGAGTGTGGGTCTGTATGTGTGTGTGTGTCTGTGTGTGTGTCTGTGTGTGAGTGTGGGTCTGTATGTGTGTGTGTGTATGTGAGTGTGGGTCTGCATGTGTGTGTGTGTGTGTGTGTGTGTGTGTGTATGTCAGAGGGGGTGTCCATTCCCCTCCCCCCTCCCCTCCCACTAGATAAAATATGTGGCTTTCTTGTAGTTAGCATTCTAGCATCTGGATCTGGTGTCTACATTTCATCTCTGGTTTTTAAAAATATTCTGCTGCCTTTTTGTTTTTATATTTTGGCCTTAGAACTTAGGCACATCCTTTGATTACTTTGGGACAAACATGCTGTGGTTTGGTATCTTCTTTCAATCATTCCTTGTGTGACTGTCCATGTCTATAACCTTTGTTAATTGTTTTAAGGTAGTTGAACCTTGTCTTTAGATTTGATATGTTTGATAAAAATTACCAAATTAAAATGAAATAAATATATTTTACATGTTGGATAAGTGAGGTGTTTTAGCTGTTGATGCACTGTGTTCAGTATTCAGAGTGCCAGATGCCAAACGAGGGTGTTAACGGTTAAAACGGCTGGGTTCAGAAAATTAAACATAGCTCACATAATCCTCACCTTGCTGAAAGGTTTTACGCTCTTTATCTTCTTAGTCAGTGCCTGTCCTAATTTTATGACCTGTAATTCTACTGAATGCCATGCCTTGCATAACTGCAGCGGGAGTGTTGATCTTATTTGCCTTGGCTATATTTGGAATTGTGTTGACTAACTGCATTTTGTCAGTTTCCTGCATCATACACTGTTCATCAAGCTAGCTGCACCAATGTCAAAACAATGTTGACCTCTCGAATTATCCACAAAGTTGTGATGAGTTTTTAAAGCCTAACATATGTTTGAATGAAGGAAATGACTGCGGTTTCTTTGCTTGAATTGAGACTGAACCTAGTTCACAACTCTTTTTTCATGCAAAAATATGAAAGGCAAATTAATTATGGAAAGTATAAAAAATATGTTTTATGATGTGGGTTAGTGTGCAATGAGCGATTGGGGGATGGGGAGGCTCCTTTCATTTTACTGACATTTATTGCCGTTAGCGCTGATAAGGGAACGAGTGGTGTTGTTGGCCAAAAAGGAGGCTGTTGCAGCCGTTGAGCTTGAATTTGTGACATGTTTGTAGCCCCTTTTTTAATAAATTGCAAATCTTTACTTTGTCCCCATTCTGTGGGCGCTGCTGCCCATACCACTAGGGGGCAGGAGGGAAATATACCTTTCAATGTCATTGTCACCTTTCAGGTGTAGGTGGGTGTATTATATCACATTCAGGTGTATGTCGGGTTTATTATGTCATCGCCAGATGTGCAGTGACATAGAGCTGTGGTTAGAAGATGAGTTTAACTGGATTCTCTGTCTCTATGTTTTGTTCACAGGGTCAAGGTAGAAAGAGCAGGGTCACCTGTACCCAGCTGTGTGTCTCTGAAGAGTGATGATTCAATGGGTGGTCCTCTCAATTTCAGAGGAGAGTTCCCAGGTGATCAAAGGTAATTAAATAGACTTAAATTGACTCTATTTAACCCCTTAACCCCAAGCATTTAAAAAGGCAATTTCCACATGGTTTGCAGTGCTCTTAAAGGTCCAGGAAACTAGATTTTTGTTATATTCCCCAGAAGTGACGACAGATTTTCTTCTTAATGCTTCTTTCACGTTTTTAACCGAATTAGAACCATTGAATTGTAATACACACGGTTAGATTATTGCAACCTGTCTGGCAGACATGGGCAGGTTGGGTGTGTATCCTGCGCTCATTAACATTCATACCTGTAAGACACGTCATACAGTATGTAAACCGTTTCTCATCGCTAGTTAGGTGAGAGCTGGTTAGAGCAGATTGTCCCATGCAGTACCCAACAAAACGAAAGAAAGCAACATAAACTAGGCGTTCCCATCATATAATTAAACCTGAAGATTATTCAACTTGTAATAGCATTGTAACACTGAGCTACTGTACACTAACATTACACTCTATAGCAGTCTCAAATTCTGGACATTACACCCACATAAAGACAGGCTTTGATTCCACATGTCTTAGCTTGAAAACGTTTTAATCGTCGCTAGCTAATGGTAGGCATCCTTACCGATCCAGCACGTTCTGCGAAAAGTTATTTTGTTCTGAGAAAATGGGTAATGCAAATACTAACTGCACTGGTTATTGTAATACTGGAGTGCCTGTGGGCTCCAGAATTAAAACCCATTTCTTGTGGGTCTCTTCATTTTTGGCAAAAGAAAAGAATGTATTGCTTTGTCCACATCCAGAGAAGGGGCAATGCTTAGGCATTTTCAATTTAGCTTGCCTAGCGTGCACAAAAGTGGCAAGAGCATTATTTACACATTACATGTAGAAAGAATTTCACTGGACTTAAGGGTTAGTTGCAGAACTAACACCCAATGAACCCTGCCCATTGCAAACCTGGCGTTTAGCCAAGGGAGAGAGCAAGCCAATTTCGGCACAGGCTTTTATTTGTTTTTTCTATTTTTGTTTTTTGCAATAATCATTTGAAAGTATTTCTGGGCCATTCATGAATGTAAACCAGTAATAAAATGACACATCAGCAAAGAATTCACATATTGTTGTGCAGATAACTAACAGCAGTGAAATGTTGCAATGGATTTTCCAAGACATCACAAAACCTCTCCAAATTGCACATTTTAGATAACGTTTTGAACAGGTTATCTACACTACAAAAGAAGTTTTCTGCTCTCAAAATCACATATTTTGAATTAATAACAGAGGTGAATCAGTTCTAACATGTTTTTGGGAGTTAATTTCTTACAGCAGTTAATATTATGCTGAATGTTGAAATACAAATGTTACATTAGCTGGAAGGAATTAGCAGAAATTATAAAAGAAAACGAATATTAGTTTGAGTTGAACTTGCTTTGCTGCTGCTGCCGTTACTCACTTTGCTGGATATTTCATCCATTAGGTGCTTTGCAAAAGAAAGAGACGGTCTGTATCTGTTGCTGCTGCAGTGGCTGATTGCAATGTCAGCTGCAAGTGTGTTGTTCACATTCCGAACATTCCA
The DNA here is from genome assembly GCF_018555375.3 of Anguilla rostrata. Lineage (NCBI taxonomy): Eukaryota > Metazoa > Chordata > Actinopteri > Anguilliformes > Anguillidae > Anguilla > Anguilla rostrata. The sequence continues at coordinate 2,924,562 of NC_057948.1, forward strand.
CTAGTGTTAATTAATGGGACAATTTCTTGGTAAACATAAATACAATATGAATAAAAAATGTAAACAAAAATGGTAAATATCTCAAAAATATTTGCACTACTGACAAGAAAAGCACAAGCAACTAATTGAAGCTACAAGATGAAAAAGGTAGGTCTTGCTGAAAAACTGTAGGAGTAGCGTACAGGATGTTGACTTGATGTGGAATAAGAAGAAATAATGAGGAGAACACTAAATTCACTTCAGTAAACTTAAATGCCCACCAGTAGGGCTCTCACATGGTCTAGAGCACACTCTCCAAACCAATCGGAACTTTCTCAATATGGAAATTATTCCTCTAATTGAGATTTGCTTTTTCGAGCTCTTCAATTACGGTTATCACAGTGAAAAAAACATTTTATTTGATCCACCATAGTTATGAATTCATTTCATAGTACAATGCTAAGCTGTTTTGAGAGCGAGCTCGCTTCAGTCTGCATGCACTCTCTGCTTGTCAGCACAATCTGCATTACGCACAGGGAGTGGAGGCAGATACGCACTTAGGTTACTAGCAAATGGCTGGACCCACAGACAGCAATGATGGTTCATTTGACAGGTGACAGTCTTGTTTAATTCATTTTGTAACTTGATTGACTTAAAAGTAAACCTATGGCTGTTCAGATAACCAAATGCCTACTGAACAAAATACTCTACGTAAAGACAGCATCGGGTGGTCAGATATGCCGGCCAAGTTTTAGGTGGATGCTTAACAGATTGAGTTGAAAATGGCACCTGAGCTGGCTAACAGTCTTAGCTTGAATATGAGCAAGGGCATTTGGGATTACAGAAATTCTTACATTGACAAAAGAGCCATAAAGATGCAAGTATTGGATATACCAAAAGTGACTGCAGAGTAAGTACATTACATATGGAAATTAAAACTTTTTTCTGAATGATTGTTTTGGTGATCTGAGGTGCTGTTCTGAAAGCTTAAATGGAATACATTTTTTCATGCAAAAATATGAAAGGCAAATTAATTATGGAAAGTATAAAAAATATGTTTTATGATGTGGGTTAGTGTGCAATGAGCGATTGGGGGATGGGGAGGCTCCTTTCATTTTACTGACATTTATTGCCGTTAGCGCTGATAAGGGAACGAGTGGTGTTGTTGGCCAAAAAGGAGGCTGTTGCAGCCGTTGAGCTTGAATTTGTGACGTGTTTGTAGCCCCTTTTTTAATAAATTGCAAATCTTTACTTTGTCCCCATTCTGTGGGCGCTGCTGCCCATACCACTAGGGGGCAGGAGGGAAATATACCTTTCAATGTCATTGTCACCTTTCAGGTGTAGGTGGGTGTATTGTGTCACATTCAGGTGTATGTCGGGTTTATTATGTCATCGCCAGATGTGCAGTGACATAGAGCTGTGGTTAGAAGATGAGTTTAACTGGATTCTCTGTCTCTATGTTTTGTTCACAGGGTCAAGGTAGAAAGAGCAGGGTCACCTGTACCCAGCTGTGTGTCTCTGAAGAGTGATGATTCAATGGGTGGTCCTCTCAATTTCAGAGGAGAGTTCCCAGGTGATCAAAGGTAATTAAATAGACTTAAATTGACTCTATTTAACCCCTTAACCCCAAGCATTTAAAAAGGCAATTTCCACATGGTTTGCAGTGCTCTTAAAGGTCCAGGAAACTAGATTTTTGTTATATTCCCCAGAAGTGACGACAGATTTTCTTCTTAATGCTTCTTTCACGTTTTAACCGAATTAGAACCATTGAATTGTAATACACACGGTTAGATTATTGCAACCTGTCTGGCAGACATGGGCAGGTTGGGTGTGTATCCTGCGCTCATTAACATTCATACCTGTAAGACACGTCATACAGTATGTAAACCGTTTCTCATCGCTAGTTAGGTGAGAGCTGGTTAGAGCAGATTGTCCCATGCAGTACCCAACAAAACGAAAGAAAGCAACATAAACTAGGCGTTCCCATCATATAATTAAACCTGAAGATTATTCAACTTGTAATAGCATTGTAACACTGAGCTACTGTACACTAACATTACACTCTATAGCAGTCTCAAATTCTGGACATTACACCCACATAAAGACAGGCTTTGATTCCACATGTCTTAGCTTGAAAACGTTTTAATCGTCGCTAGCTAATGGTAGGCATCCTTACCGATCCAGCACGTTCTGCGAAAAGTTATTTTGTTCTGAGAAAATGGGTAATGCAAATACTAACTGCACTGGTTATTGTAATACTGGAGTGCCTGTGGGCTCCAGAATTAAAACCCATTTCTTGTGGGTCTCTTCATTTTTGGCAAAAGAAAAGAATGTATTGCTTTGTCCACATCCAGAGAAGGGGCAATGCTTAGGCATTTTCAATTTAGCTTGCTAGCGTGCACAAAAGTGGCAAGAGCATTATTTACACATTACATGTAGAAAGAATTTCACTGGACTTAAGGGTTAGTTGCAGAACTAACACCCAATGAACCCTGCCCATTGCAAACCTGGCGTTTAGCCAAGGGAGAGAGCAAGCCAATTTCGGCACAGGCTTTATTTGTTTTTTCTATTTTTGTTTTTTGCAATAATCATTTGAAAGTATTTCTGGGCCATTCATGAATGTAAACCAGTAATAAAATGACACATCAGCAAAGAATTCACATATTGTTGTGCAGATAACTAACAGCAGTGAAATGTTGCAATGGATTTTCCAAGACATCACAAAACCTCTCCAAATTGCACATTTTAGATAACGTTTTGAACAGGTTATCTACACTACAAAAGAAGTTTTCTGCTCTCAAAATCACATATTTTGAATTAATAACAGAGGTGAATCAGTTCTAACATGTTTTTGGGAGTTAATTTCTTACAGCAGTTAATATTATGCTGAATGTTGAAATACAAATGTTACATTAGCTGGAAGGAATTAGCAGAAATTATAAAGAAAACGAATATTAGTTTGAGTTGAACTTGCTTTGCTGCTGCTGCCGTTACTCACTTTGCTGGATATTTCATCCATTAGGTGCTTTGCAAAAGAAAGAGACGGTCTGTATCTGTTGCTGCTGCAGTGGCTGATTGCAATGTCAGCTGCAAGTGTGTTGTTCACATTCCGAACATTCCACTAGTGTTAATTAATGGGACAATTTCTTGGTAAACATAAATACAATATGAATAAAAAATGTAAACAAAAATGGTAAATATCTCAAAAATATTTGCACTACTGACAAGAAAAGCACAAGCAACTAATTGAAGCTACAAGATGAAAAAGGTAGGTCTTGCTGAAAAACTGTAGGAGTAGCGTACAGGATGTTGACTTGATGTGGAATAAGAAGAAATAATGAGGAGAACACTAAATTCACTTCAGTAAACTTAAATGCCCACCAGTAGGGCTCTCACACGGTCTAGAGCACACTCTCCAAACCAATCGGAACTTTCTCAATATGGAAATTATTCCTCTAATTGAGATTTGCTTTTTCGAGCTCTTCAATTACGGTTATCACAGTGAAAAAAACATTTTCTTCGATCCACCATAGTTATGAATTCATTTCATAGTACAATGCTAAGCTGTTTTGAGAGCGAGCTCGCTTCAGTCTGCATGCACTCTCTGCTTGTCAGCACAATCTGCATTACGCACAGGGAGTGGAGGCAGATACGCACTTAGGTTACTAGCAAATGGCTGGACCCACAGACAGCAATGATGGTTCATTTGACAGGTGACAGTCTTGTTTAATTCATTTTGTAATTTGATTGACTTAAAAGTAAACCTATGGCTGTTCAGATAACCAAATGCCTGCTGAAGAAAATAGTATATGTAAAGACAGCATCGGGTGGTCAGATATGCCGGCCAAGTTTCAGGTGGATGCTTGACAGATTGAGTTGAAAATGGCGCCTGAACTGACTAACAGTTTGAATATGAACATTATATATGTAAAAAAAATAATTTGCGATCAAATTTTTTATTGATTTTGATATAATCATTAGCATCAGCAATACATCATCAAAATGGTTTATGGTTTAAGTAGAGTAGAAAAAACACTTTTTTTTTTCTACTCCACATAGATCATAAACCCTTGAATATCAAAACGACTAAATGAAATCCATGAGAAATGTAAACGCTATAGTGCTTTTTATCCAGAAAAACCGCAGTTCACTTGTAGGCTATTTGTTTTCAGGCCAGTCTTGCCTGGTCCAATATGGCGGCGATGTTGACATACGATCTAAAGGCCAATGCGGTGGTTATGTCTATGGTTTCACACTACCATTGTGCTGCTTGAATCATGTATCGCTATGCGTTTGTGCGTTTAACGTTAATACGGTGTGCTCATATAAATCATGTTTAGAACTAGGTGTATTGGAATTTCGTGTTATCTGTATGCTGGAATTTAGATCATGTTTGAAATGTTGGTAACATTACAAACTTTAGATATTAATCAGAGGAGATCTTTCCGTGTGGTGCAGCATGCTTCCTGGTTGCATCATCACGCTGGGGCAAGAGGACGCGGCACAACTTCCTATAGGATTTTGTAGTTTGTTGTAGTTTTTAGTTGCCGCCAGTTTGATTGGGACGATCTATTATTCCCGGGGTTGTGTAGTTCATGGTAAATAATGTGATTTGTGGTGTACCTGAAGTATTTCAATGAAATGTATTGATTATCTAAATGTGTTAATTATTGATAGTATTTTTTATGGGTAATTTTAAGCTGTTGTAGAACTGCATTTAATTCTTGGTAATTGGGAGGGTCCAAGGGTGGAGAAGCTATTTAAGTGCAGCTACCACCATCATTTGTGGATGGTTGGTTGTTGGGTGCAGACTGGTCCGAGTCAGTGCGAAGTATTATTATAAATATTATTATTATTATTATCATTATTGAACCGTAAAAATATAGTTACTTTCTTTTTGTTTTGCAGGTCTTTTTGTTTGTTTATTTTTATTATTGTTTCACTTTTGTTCACTGTAAATACTGGCATCCTTTTCTCCACCTGTCTAGAAGATGACAAATCTTCCTTTTGCGTCTTCATTTTTGGTCGACATCATTGGTTTTACACCGCCATAAGGTCTGTCCTCCAACACTCCGGGCGAAACGTTTGCCTGCTTCTCCCTTTAGAGCCGGATGCAATGTGAGCGCGTTTTAGATGCTGTCATCGTTTTCAAGACACATGACCGATGAAATGCATCGTGATTCATTGAAATGCATGTTGGCATCATGCAAAGTCGCTGCGAAGGCCCCGCGAGGGGGCCGCCCCACACCAAACTGTGGAGTTTGCCCGCACTGCTATGGCTCCATTCAATATTGATAATACTTGAACTTTTACATCAGGTCCCAGTGATGATGACAGGGCTTGTCCTGATTCTCTGGGAGTGGTGCAAAGCACCCATCCCCCTACTGTGGAAAACTGCTCCTGGGAGAAAGCTACCTGTTTATGGCCGTCACTGATGATATACTGAACGTTGTGTTGTCCTCCGAGCAGAGCCCTATTACTGACAGGGACCCCTCCCCGGCCGTCACCCATGGTGCCTTTTCTGGTTAGCTATGATTGCAGCTCTCGCCCAGCCAAGGACGCGGGATGCGAGCCAGTCTCCTATCAGGGCTGCCACGCCCTGCTGAACTGCATTCCGGGCTGATAACACACCTCCTCTCTGCGGGTGCAAACGTTCTCCCCGAGCAGTGCTTTGTCAAACAATTGGTTACTTTCTAACACATGATGGAGCATAACAGACACAGCTTCTCCAGTATCCTGTGTAGCAGAAGCTGGATGGCGTGTAGTCTGGTTAGAAAGAAGTCCCCCCTTTGCCACCAACACCGTACCATCTGCCACCAAATTTTCAGCCCAGTCCCCATTATTAGAATTTATAGCCATAGAAATTGTGCTTGCTGCTGACCCTGTGACCCCTCCTCATGTAGCAGCATCAGACACCAAGTGCCTGTGTTCTCTGTGTGCTGCAGGATTGTAACAGGCAGATAAGTGTCTGATATGTTGCAAAAGTTAACATCTGAATTCATTTTTATACATGATCATATACAGAATCAACAAAGGGGAGTGTTGGACTGATACTCCTACTAGGGCTGGGAGGGGCTCTCCTTCGGGGACCAGACCAAACTTGGGGCCGGCATACAATTTCAGACAGGAGTCTGGCTTCCCTGGAGGAAAACATCTGATGGCCAGCTCTCCTTGTGAGTGGATAGCAAATTTATGAATTGCTTCCACTGAGGGGCAGCCATCTTCCTACCGTCCCGCTTCTGTCTTTACCCAGTTTTCCCCATATATCTCATTGTAACTTAATGCAGTCTCCCAGCCCATACCAGTATCAACCTACACCCTTGAATTTTTCCACACTAATACACCAGTAACATTTCTCATAACAACATTGCAACACGGGTGATGCACCATTTTGTTATGTTTCTAATAACCACATTTATGACAATAAGCAATACCACACATATCCTTGAGACACCGGAAAGATCCCCATCCAGTGTGATTGAAGTCGCGGTCCCACGTGCAACTGCACCCGTCGGCACTAGCGCATACTCTGATGTCTGGAATCAGTGTGTCTTCAACACGGAGACTCGCAACAACAAACAGGCTCCATAGGATGCCATAGGGTAGGCGGGGATTATTGTGCCCCATGTTGAGCCTCACCCTTGTATTTTCTCAAACGTGACAAATGAACCCACACTGGAATCCTAGAGGCTCGGGCCGCTGATGGTGTGGTCAACAGAACTGTGTATGGTCCGGTCCGGTTAGGTTCAAGTTAATTTTTTCTGGAAAGCTTTTACCAGAACCTGGTCCCCCGGATTCACCCGGCACTCTTCACCTTTCTCTTCTGCAGCGTCTGGCTCTGCCCTGGGATCCTGTGAAACACACTGTGACAGGAGCCTGCAGTAATCTGCTAACTTATCTCCCATAACATGCAACTCCCCCCCTGTGAGGCATAAATCCCCTGGAGTCCTCATGGGGCGGCCTGTCAGAACCTCAATGGGAGAAAGTTCATTAGGGTTAATTAGTCCTGCTCTCATGGAGAGAAGCACAGCTAGTAGCTGTGTCACCCAATCCTTCCCTCCAGTAGAAAACAATTGTTTAGTTAGTTTATTCTTCAGTGTTCGGTTGGCCCTATATAATCAATTTGCAACTGTGCAAAAACCTGGTTCAATCTTGGTTGTTTCATTTTAGTCTTAAGGGTGGGCCCTAGATTACATCGTGCACATGTGATACATCTCCGAACATATTTGTGACTGTTTACCCCTAGCTTAGGGTGCCACCAGGTTTGCCCCATCTGGTGTCGCATGCGCCTTACCCAATTATGTACCAAGGAATGATACACTTCTATCATGGACCCCATTAATGAATAAGGGTCCATGACTCTTTTTTGACTCTTTGATCTGACACAAAGTTTGCATGACATTGTTAAATGGTAAGATTACAAAACACAGGGCCAAGTCACTTGAAAGAATTGAGGAAATATTGGGTAGCATTGCTTTGGAATACATGTTATTTAATTTTGATGAGGCAAGATAGCCTATATTGTTTGTAGTACCGTAACTTGGCGTCATTTTGATATCAATACTTTTAATGGCAGGCCTGGATTTTGACAGTCTGAATGAATGAGTTATAGACGGTGTATGTCTTGTATGTGTGAGTAACTTGGCATTTTTGTACGTTGAAAATGTGTTTTTGATGAGATATATATACAACAAATACCATAAACAAAACAAAAATAAGTAAACAAAACCTAGTAGGCCCTACTTGTTGAAATAAGCTGCGCGTCTAGATGACCATTCAGCACACACAGAAAATATAAATTCTGGCCCAGGAGGACTTTTCCTCTGGCTTATATAGCCCAAGCCCCTCCCCTGGCAATCCTATTACAAAAAAATAAAGTTTCTTCCCTTTATCATTATTTTACATTTACATTTTTAGAACCAACAATAAATAATTACTATGCATAAACAAATGAATGTGAATAATGAATTGCCCATTACGGAAAACAAAAGCAAATGCATACATCCTCCCCCCTTGGGATTTCACACATGACGTGTCCTAAACACCCCCATGAAAAAGCCCTATGGTATAGGTCGCGCTTCCATGGAAGGCTTCCAGAAATACCGGCTGTATGTTTGGTTGGTGTTTGCTAACTTTTCATATAATGCAAAATAAAACAATGTTTAACATGAATGTTACATTTTACCTTCAATAATTTAACTTTTTCCCCCCACAAATTTACGACAAACAACGGTACCGCTACCAATTTCATTTAACATTTGCGGTCGTTTTTAAAAAAAAAGTATTTTAAATTCGCGGTAAAACGAACATTGTTTCTTTTCCGTTTTTGCCACATTTTCTCGTTCTCATTCATTTACAATTCACCTTCAGAACACACACAAACAAAGGTAAGTACATTTTCCCCTCCTTCCTTCACGTTACTTTATATGGTTGTTACGTTGCGCGCAATTAAAAAGAACATGCATTGGACCATGTGCGCATGCTTAAAACTGTAAACGTCCACAGGTCATGGTTTCACTCCATGACAATTGTCATCCCCAAGCCTCCTCCAATTTTCCATCCATAACCACTTCTCTGCTCGTGGTGCTAGATGCTGAAGCTGCTCTTACTCAAAAATGTCTTCTTTTGGTTTAATTTTGTTTGCTTACTTTTCCAGGGGCGACATAGCTCAGGAGGTAAGACCGATTGTCTGGCAGTCGGAGGGTTGCCGGTTCAAACCCCGCCCTGGGCATGTCGAAGTGTCCTTGAGCAAGGCACCTAACCCCTAACTGCTCTGGCGAATGAGAGGCATCAATTGTAAAGCGCTTTGGATAAAAGCGCTATATAAATGCAGTCCATTTACCATTTACCATCCTGTACTGCGGCCAAGGCCGGTGTTATCGCTCCCTCTGTGGCTGCTCTTTTAGCCCGTTCATCAGCGCACCTATTCCCTTCTGTGTGCGGGTCTGTTCTTTTGGTGTGTGCCTTTACTTTTATTACTGCTACTCACTTTGGTGCCAGTACTAGTTTTATGTAGTCTCTCCACTACTCCCCCATTTTGAATTGGGGATCCTATGCTAGTCAGGTACCCCCTATTCGCCCACAGACCCACATAATCGTGTACTACCCCAAACGCATAGCGTGAATCAGTGTAAGTGTTTATGTCATACCCTATCATTGCGTCACATGCCTCTGCTATCGCATACAATTCTGCCACTTGTGCAGACTGTCCTGTTCGCTGCCCGTGTCTTATCAATGCCCCGTCCTGTGTGCACACTGCCCACCTCGTGTGTAGTTTACTGTCAACATAAAAAGAAGATCCATCAACGTACAGGTCAAGTGCCTCTGCTATCGGTATTTCCATTACCCTTAGATGTGTTACCTGGTTCTATTTCAACACAGCAGTGATGAGGCTCACCCTTATCTGGTGATGGCAGCAGTGTGGTTGGATTCAACTTTGCCATTTTGGCTCAGCATGTCTGCCAGGTGTCAAGGTTCAGTTTATAAACAACAAAAGGGCTAGCAGATTAAGTGCACTTTATGTTCACACTCAGCCAAGTTTTCCTTATGTGGCCACCCTTATTGTCAGTGAATATGGGGATGTTGTTTTTGTTGAGGTTGAGCTTCAGATGGTGGCTGGCCATCCAGGTGGAGATGTCAGCCAGGCAGGAAGAGATCTGTCAGGAAGATTGACCTGTGTGGCCGAGGGGGGGAAGAAAAGAAGAGTTGTGTGTCATCTGCATAACAATGATAGGAAAAGCCATGTGAATTAATGACTGAACCAAGAGATCTGGTGTATAAGGAGAACAGCAGAGGACCCAGTACAGATCCCTGCGGCACTCCCGTAACAAGTGGATGAGAAGCAGAGGCAGACCCCTTCCAGGTGACCTGGTAGGTCCTATCTGCAAAATAGGAAGCAAACCAAGACAGGGCAGTCCCGGCAATTCCCATCCCAGCCAAGGTGGAGAGGAGTATTTTATGGTTGACCGTGTCAAAAGCTGCAGACAGGTCAAGAAGGATCAGGACAGAGGAGAGGCGTGAGGCTCTTGCAGTGGCAAGTGCCTCCGTCACAGCTAGGAGTGCAGTCTCTGTTGAGTGCCCGGATCGGAAGCCAGACTGGTGAGGGTCTAGCAGGTTGTTCTGATGGAGAAAAGAGGTTAATTGTTTAAGAACTGCTCGTTCAAGGGTTTTGGACAGAAAGGGTAGAAGCGATACGGGTCGATAATTCGTTACATCGGAGGGGTCTAAGGTGGGTTTTTTGAGAAGTGGGGTAACACGAGCCATCTTAAAATCAGAGGGAACATGACCAGAGGAGAGAGAGGAATTAACAATGGAGGACAGATAGGGAAGGAGCTCGCTGGAAATGGATTGGAGAACTTTAGATGGGATGGGGTCAAGTGGACAGGTGGTTGCCCGATGAGAGGTGATGAGTTGTAATACATCGGAGTCCTCCAGCATTTCAAAGGAGGTCAGTGTGGCTGTGGGTTTGTCCCGGGGGGTTGGGGGGCTCACTGGATGGGCGAAGGAGTTCCGGATTGTAGCCACCTTTCCTTCAAAGGTGGCCAGAAAGTCATCTGCGGAGAGGGAAGAGGGAGGTGGGGGTGGAGGAGGAATGAGGAGGGAAGAGAAGGTGGAGAATAGTTTGCGTGGATTAGAGACACATGCACTGATCTTAGATTGGAAAAAAGAGGCTTTCGCAGTCGTGAGGGCAGATGTGAAAGTCGCCAGCAGGGTATGGTATGCGGTCAGGTCATCAGAGGATCGGGATTTCCTCCACTTCCTCTCTGCAGCCCGCAGTGATGTTCTGCTGGAGCGTAGTGGCTCAGTCAGCCATGGGCAGGGGGGTGAGGAGCGTGCTGGTTTGGAGACAAGAGGACAAAGTGAGTCGAAGGACTGGGAGAGGCAGGAGTTGAGGGTAGAGGTGGCAACTCAGCGAAGTTTTCCTTTCTTATGTGGCCACCCTTATTGTCAGTGAATATGGGGATGTTGTTTTTGTGCACAGGCCTCTTTATATGTTTTACTCCAAAAAGGTGGTTTATTTTACTCCTGTTATTATCAGATGTTGCCAGTTTATGCGGGCTTCGTGCTTTATCTATGACACAAGAGGACTAGGAAGAATGCAGCAAACTCCACGCTCTCAGAACCACATATACACACACATACACATACGCAGATCTGCACAACCATCACACACACACAATGGCCTTATGTCTGACATCCAATAAGATAATCTCAAATCAGCCTTCTCGAGAACAATGCTCATCAACGTGCCACAAGACACTTGATAGCACAAAAATGCTCCTCAACATGCTACAAGGCACTTGATAGCACAAACCCAGGAATGACACCGCTGTTTCACACTAGCTTTTCAAAACACAGTGATATTCACAACATGTCCTGTCCATGCTGTTCCTTTACAAAATGATTTAGGAGTCACCTCTAAAATTGGTTCAAGGATTATCGATTTCTAGTCAGCGTGGCCAGTTTAATAAAAATGATACTCACCCTCTCGTTGATGCTCATTGATCAAATTCAGAAGATATTTCCAAATCCTATCCTCATCCCCAAACTGTTAGGACCCAGCTTCTTCTCGTGTAATCAAAGTCAGGACGATACAGGAAATCACTAAGACAACAAACACTTTACTGAAGAAAGTAAAAGTTTATTGTAATCATACTGGCCAGCGGGAATGTCACTGAAACACAACACAAGTTTGCGGTACAGCAACCCGCCCCACACTGGTCTTATGGTCTGGTTTAAATACCCTCTGGGGCCTTGACTGGGTATGCGTGTCCATCCTATCTGCAAGGAATCTCTTTGTTCCCTAATGGCATCTGTTTTGTCCCTTAACAACCTATTCCCCTAATGTTGCCTGATACCATATGGCATCACTACTTGCAGAGAGGAGAAACACTCCGAACCCATCACCCCTCCTATCATAAACAAGTGTCAGAAGTTTAAGACCTTTAAAATTTGGGGAGAAATTCCAATCCAAATTTTCATTTTTTCTATTAATTTGTATTGGATTACAAGGTTTGTAGTGGGATTATTCAAAAATGGTACAGTGAAATTTCATGAAAATGGGTAGGACATAGAGCAGGACCCCATCTGTTATGAACATGTGTCAAAACTTTGAGACCTTATAAATTTGGGGAGAAATGCCTATTTTAATTTTCTTTCAATTAGCCACTATTGGATTACATAGTTTGGAGTGGGATTATTTGAAAACGCTTCAGGAATATTTCACCAAAATCAGGTCACTACTACTTCAGGACCTCTTCTGTCATAATTAAGTGTCAAAAGTTTGAGACCTTTAAATTATGAGGAGAATTTGCCATGCCTTATGATCGTTTTTCAATAGGATTTTATTACTGTATTTGTTTATATAGACAGTGTGGAGTTTTATTTGCGTACGGTGCAGTGATATTTCATCCACACCATTTCACATGTACATTAGTTCCTGTTCTCTCATCTATACAGTACGTGATGCAATGGTGAGACCATTAGATTTTGAGGAGAAAACAAAATACATGACACTTATCTGATCTTTCCATATTACAGCTTTAAAAAGACACGTGAGAACAGAACATAATTTTTTTTTTTTAATTTCACATTACCACCATTGTTCAATTTCTCTCGAGCCGTAGCTCACTTTTAGAAGCACATTATAACCTTTGCAAACATGTAAGGAAGACTGTGAAAACATTCAATCATATAACACAACCGATTTACAGCGGACTGGAATTTTCGAATTGGGAGCTAACTTCAGTGTTGTTTTCTTGTAGTTCTCTTCATTTTTGGGAAAAGAAAAAAGTATATTGCTTTCCCTGCATCCAGAGAAGGGTCAGTGCTTAGGCATTTTCAATTTAGCTTGCCTCACCTGCACAAAAGTGGCAAGAGCATTATTTACATAGGTCACATGCCGTGATCACCCTGTTAGGGACAGAAGAGCTGGACACAGGGAGATGCGGGAATTTCAGATAACTCCAGAGTTTTATTTTCAATAGTGAGAGAGAGCATATTCAAACACGAACATGAAAAAACCTTTGCCCGTCACCCTCACGTGATCTGGACAAAAACAATAAACTAAAATAACAAAGACAAAATAAATGAAATTATACGAGCACTTTTTAGCCTTTTCTCTGGTCTGTACGTGCTCTCTCACCGTCGTGGGTGATCCCGGTCTCAGACGCCTACTGTGGAAAGAAGCACACTTTTAAATCCTGGACTGATTCGTAACATCATCCAGGTGTGTGTCTGCTTAACCAGTAGGCGTGGTCCTCTAATTGCCCTGAATTCCTCCCGCAAAACGAGCCCTGCTACATCATATTTCATGTAGAAAGACTTTCTTGTTGAAAATGGCACCTGACCTAGCTAGCAGTCTTGAATATGAGCCGAGGCATTTTGGATTATAGAAACTCTTACATACAGTTCAGACCAAAGGTTTACATACACCTAGGCTAAAGACATTCAAACTCTATTTTCCACAGCTGCACACATTTCATGTTACCATACACTTCCCATGTTAAGTCAATTAGGGAATCTACTTTATTTCCATAAGAGGTCATTTCAGAATAATAGCTAAGAGACAGATTTATTTCAGCTTTTATGTACTGTATCAGATTTTCAGTGGGTCAAATGTTTTACATACACTTTGTTAGTATTTGGTGGCGTTGCCTTTTAATTGTTTAACTTGAATCAAACGCTTGGGGTAGCCTACCACAAGCTTCTCACAATACTTTGCCGGAATTTTTGCCCATTCCTCCTGACAGAACTGGTGTAACTCAGTCAGGTTTGTGGGCCTCCTTGCTCAGACACGCTTTTTCAGTTCAGTCCACAAATTTACTGTGGGATTCAGGTCAGGGCTTTGTGATGCCCACTCCAATACTTTCACTTTGTCATTTTTAAGCCATTTTAATACAACTTTGGAGGTATGCTTAGGATCATTGTCCTGCTGGAAGACCCAGTTGCGACAAAGTTTTAACTTTCTAGCTGATGTCTTGAGGTGTTGCTTCAGTATTTCTAGATAATCCTCATTCCTCATGATACAATCTATTTTCTGAAGTGCACCAGTCCCTTTTCCAGCAAAACACCCCCACAACATGATGCTGCCACCCCCATGCTTAACAGTTGGGATGGTGTTCTTCGGATTAAATGCCACAGCCTTTTTCTTCTATACATAGCGCTGATAGTTATGGCCAAACAGTTCAATTTTTGTTTCATCTGACCAGGGAACATTCCTCCAAAAGGCTAAGTCTTCATCATGGTGATCATCTGCAAACTTCATTCTGGCTTTTTTATGCCAGTCCTTGAGTAGGGGATTCTTCCTTGTGCAACAGCCTATCAGGTCGTGGCGATGTAGGATTCTCTTAATGGTGGATGTAGATACTTTGGTACCTGATGCCTCCAACTCCTTCACCAGTTCCTTTGTTGTTGTCTTGTGGTTCAGTTTAATCTTTCGGACCAAAGTTTGTTCAGTCCTGGCAGTTAATTTGTGCCTCTTTCCTGAATGATGCAGTGTCTGTGTGGTCCCAAGATTTTTTATATTTGCATACAATTGATTGTACAGATGCTCGTGGTACCTTCAGTTGTTTGGAAATTTCTCCTAAAGAGGAACCAGACTTGTGGAGGTCTTGGCTGAGTTGTTTGGATTTTCCCATGGTATCAAGGGCAGAAAGGCAGTGGCTCTAAAGGTAGGCCCTTGAATACGGCCTCAGGTGCCAAATAACTCCCAATTAACTCATAATTATGACAATTGGCTAATCAGAAGCTTCTACAAAGTCATGACATCAATTTCTGGAATCTTCCAGACTGTTCAAAGTGACAATGCACTTGGTGTATGTAAACTTTTGACCCTCTGGATTTCGGATATAGTGAATTAAAGCTGAAATAAATCTGTCTCTAATCCATTGTTTTAAAATGACTTCTGATGTGAACAATGTAGATACCCTAATTGACTTGCCAAATAAATGTATGGTAACATGACATGTGCAGAGTTGTGAAAAACTGAGTTTGAATATAATTAGCCTGGGTGCATGTAAACTTTTGGCCTCAACTGTAGATCTCTATATCTTCGTATCTGGCTGTCTGTCTGGCTAGAGCTTCTGTCAGGATTGGCAGGGTTGATGAACTGCCCTCAGGCTGTCCTCTTATGATGACAAGGAAGGAAGCGTCGTTATTTTGATCAAGCAAC
The DNA here is from genome assembly GCF_018555375.3 of Anguilla rostrata. Classification (NCBI taxonomy): domain Eukaryota; kingdom Metazoa; phylum Chordata; class Actinopteri; order Anguilliformes; family Anguillidae; genus Anguilla; species Anguilla rostrata. Next base: position 2,939,713 of record NC_057948.1, read on the forward strand.
TCAACGTTTGCTTAACTTTATTCATTATTCAGCTAGCGATTGCGACATTAGCCACTTAGGGCGCTAACTACATAGTTAAGTACCCATTTCTTTAAAGATCTAAATGCTCCATAGCACTTCTGTCGATCTACCAGCAGTAGACAGCCAGGTATCATATAAATGGACTATTTTATATGCGTGTTCATACGCAGGGCAGTAAAGTAAACAAACCAATATAGTGCAGTGTCACTTGTCAGTCTCTTACATTAGTCATGTCTCATGCGTAACCTCTGTACATACAATGATGAATCCCAGTTTGTGTCAATAAACGTTTAATGAAACAACCATTATCCTCATTCATCCAACAGATACTACAACAGGAATCCTAGCAACTGCTAATGGGTTGGTTATTGGCTAGCCAGCAAGCGATACGTTCTTAATCAGATGGGTTCTTAACTAGGCCAGCTAATGTTATCTAGTTCTTGGCGTGCTAAGTGGCTAATGTTGCAATCCCCCAGCTGAATAATGAATTAAAAGCTAAGCAAATGTTCCAAATGTTTGAGCACTGGATCAAAATAATGACATGTTCATTTCCCAATGTTAGTTGCTAAGAGTAGCTTTAGGCAGTGCAAAATGGAGCTTTAGATCGTGGACGACACGTGTGCACTTCAGCGTGACTACACATTTCTCGCAGGAATCGTAGCCAGTTGACTGTTAACTTCACTGCAGTGGTGATCGGACTTACACGAAGCAAGGGCTAGTGTGATGTTAGCCTTTATTAATCGCAATTCTATGAGGCCGTATGATGTAGCTAGCACATCTGTTTACTGTTACTTGTTCAATGGAATGTTCAAAGTAAAGCTGATCAATTAGTCTAGCCAGCTGACATCTTTATATTTAAAGCCAAGTTCACAGTAAAACACAAGCAGGTCGAATCGCAAAACTGATCATTCCAGGAAGCAACTGGTAGTTCAACATCCAAACTCCTCAAAAATCCCCATCTTCAACTGACTCCCATACAAATTTCTCACAATTTCCCCCCATACCTCCTTTTAAAATCCCCCATCTGTCATTGACCCAAACACATTTTTAGTAATACTTCCCCAAATAATGTTTTTAATCCCCTACATTTAGGGGAGCGTTCCCCAGTCTGGCAACCCAGTCATCAACCCTGCTACCCCGACAGCTGTATAGCTATCGATGCTAGGCATATGTATTAATATTTGCTCCTGTGCACAAATTGCTGAGCATAAGATATAGCTAGCAAGCGACAGTTTGTGACAGAGGAATGACTGCGAGTAGGCTATTCACAGTAGTCTAGCTAGCTGTCCCTCTCTAACTAACACATACACATGAGTAAATAAACACATTATGTATTTATGTACTGTGTGTTAATGAAGACTTACTGAGTGTCGCAAGGCTATACGTATTCAGAATGGTCTAACTAGCCCTCACTAACCAATATAAATGCATATTATCTAATTATTTATTATGTGTGTGTCAGAGGAATGTAGGCTATATGTATTCACAATAGTCTAACAGCTAACATCTTTTATCTTTATTTTAATTTTTTACATTTTTTTGCGAGGGAACTCAATAATATTTAAAAAAAATGTTCTCACCCACATCTCTTCAGGGGCTAAGTACGTACTAAAATATTTACATAGATATGTAAATATATATTTTGGGTTTGGCAGTGAATGGATCTGCTTCAGGTATCAGTGCACGCACCAGGGTGCATTACCCTATCTAACAGGGAGTACTATACATCTCCCCTACTAAACAGGAGGAATACCAGTAAACCCCCCGGTATCTAGGAGCAGATCCAAACAGTAGGTGGTGCTGGGGTGGTGGAGGGTGAGTGCAGTTCTGAGCAGCAGCAGTGAAGCAGGCAAAAGCAGCGCAGGCAAGCAGCAGCATTGAGAGGTCTGATTGGTGGTTTTATAAGGCACTCCATTGGTGATGTGTGCCTGTGATTGGATGGGTAAGAGAAGAGTGTTATGTGTATGCAATTGGATGATTGTGGAAACGCGCGGGTATGCGGTTAATGGAGCCAAGCGATTGGTCAGCTGCGATTTTTGAGTTTCCTGACAGAACTTTCTTTGCGCATTCTGTGCGCAGCGCTGATTCATTTCTAACTCTGCTGGGTGTACAAGAGAGAAACTGCGCAAATGGTTCAGTACACATTGTGTAAAACAGATTCTTCTGGGATACTCTGGATAAAGCTACTGTAAGAGGATGAGTTTAACTGGAAGCTCTGTCTCCATGTGCTTTGGGTTAGAGCTGCAGTAAGAGGATTAGTTTAACTGGAAGCTCTGTCTCCATGTGCTGTGAGTTAGAGCTGCAGTAAGAGGATGAGTTTAACTGGAAGCTCTGTCTCCATGTGCTTTGAGTTAGAGCCACAGTTGCAGGATGAGTTTAACTGGAAGCTCTGTCTCCCTGTTTTGTTCACAGGATCCAGCAGTCACTGGAGTCCAGCTCTTTTGAAGAGAAGAGTTCAGAGAAATTATCTTCCTCAAAAAAGGTATGAGTTCTTTTTTTTCTAGTTTTTAATGGGTTGTGTTTTCTTCGTGCAGTAAATTCATTTGAGTAAATATAATACCTATATAATGTAGTGCAAGGGTAATGTGCCCTTAACATTGCCCTTAACTTTAGTAACGTATTGCACCTTTTTTTATATTATTCATGACCACCCAAAGTGGAATATCATATGAACACAATAAACCAGCTTTTTACTTAAACATTTAAAAAATGTAATAAAAAATGCTCTATTTTAATGATCTTAGCGCCTAGTCTAAAGCACGTGGCACACATATATTTAGGTTGTGTCCAAACCCACTTATACTCGTTTAACAGTGGATTATTTGAGCGCATTGTAAGGCACAAGGTTCCAATGGGCTGAACTTACTGTCTTAATTTATAGGTGTGTCTTGGGTATAAGCATGTGATAAACCAATCAGCATATCATCTCACATCTCACATTCCTTCTGAAAGCCACCTGCACTTGCACCTTGGTGTATTGATGATATAATGGTGGATTTAAAAAGATAGATTTACCTCTGACTAAATCAGATGTGCTCCTATGCGAGTCCATTAAAATTCTCAGAATTTTAATGGTCGCTATAATGTAAAAAATGTGAAGACAACAGTGTTAAAATTGTGAAATTTGAGTTCACCTTTGTTTTTTGAATCGTATCAAGATTCGAAAAACAAATAACCGTAAAAACATAACCATTGTGCCCAGTGAATCCAAGGACCATATTTGAAATTAATTTGCAAAAATGCATTGACATCGTTTAAAATGTCCAAATAAATGCAGTTTTCACTGGACGAACTTTTGGACGTTTTTAGATCAAATAAACAATTTTGTCTGCTTACCAGGCTGTAGATGAAGCAGCTCTTCTGCCAGCTGATTCCTCCTCGCCCGTGCTGCTGGGGTATCTCAGTTCATTAATATGCATCAGCACATGCAGTTCAGTTTCATGCCTTCCAAATTCCTGTAATGTGTCCTCATTTATGTCTGAGACATCCATGACTTTGGCAACGTTATGCAACACACAACACACCACAAAGAATATTCAGGCCTTCTGAGGGCTGTATTGTAAAGTTCCACCTGACTTATGCAAACATCTGAAGTGCATTTTCAGCATTCCAAACGTCCTCTCTACTGGGCTACAGTTTTAGATTGAATGACTATTCACAGACTCTATTATATTATCTTCAGCTGTGTCTTTAACGGATAGCTATTGTCCCCTAACAGCCACCCCTCCAGGAGGGGGATTCCCCTAGAAGACAGAGTTGGCCAATATAAAGGAGTCATGTCTTTATCCAGGATAATCTGCAAATGCATGGGTAATCATATGGCACATCTCCTGGATGTTGATGGAGTGGGCTCCCCTATGGTTCACATATATTATGGCCAGTTTCATTTCTCATTACTGCGATTGTCTAATTCAGATCAATATTGATCTATTATGACGTTATATTTATTATTGTGTATTTTTGATATACACAATAATAATCCTTCACATTGTAATCTTGATGTGTTTATGCGCCCCTGTGAGCGTAACAGGCAGGAGGGTAAATGGCGTTTATGTAGGTGCACATTTCTGTATTAATATTGAGCCCTTAAAGTAGCAATGCGGTTTTTAGTTCGTCTTTTTTTAACACTTTCAGCTGGATCAAAATTGCGATGCGCCTGACCACACCTGATCTTAAGACCAACTCGCCCAGATGGGAGCAAATTCATTTGCTATTTAAACAGCGCCAGCTCCGGACAGGAAAATGACTGTGTCAGTCTGAAAGTAGCAAAGACACTTGTGTTTGGGTTACCGCCACTTTGCACAGAGTGTAAGATCACCAGAGAGTGCCAAATCACCAAATGGTATAAATGTTTTCCCTGGATTTAAAAATCGGAAATGTTTGGGAAGAAGGGAATCTTTAGTGGAATCAGTAAGTGAAGCTCCTGGCTGTGCAAAAGAAGCGTTAGTGCTAATGCTAATGTGCTGCATTTAACCCCTCAAAAGACACAACTTAACATCTAATCCAGTTCTGGAGTGCTGCCTGTTCCTCCCTGCCTCACAGAAAGTCCAGATTCCTTTAGCAGGTCCCACAAATGGCAGCAGAGGAAGACTCCAAACTGAGAATTTTAAACAAAAAGAATTAAGTTCACAGTTGGCATTTATTAAATGTATTGCACAGAGAAACTGCATTATTCTATGGAAATTCTTGATTTATCACAAGTAGTATCCCACATAACCACATAAATCAATCAGGAGCAAAAGCTGGACTTCTAATATGAGCGTTTAGCACTGCTGCATGTTTGGTGTCTGGAAGTATATGTCTCTTTTCTAGCTGTCAAGCACTTGCCACAAAAAAAGGATCCTTGAGCATTTAGTTCAGCAACTGTAATAAAGAACACCCTGTGATAAAATGTTTGGTTCTCACATCTAAAAATTTTTAAGTAGCTGTTTCCATTAGCACTTTTAAGCTTGCTGTACTTTCAACATTCTTTGGATTACAAAATCTTTGATCTGGTGACAATTCTGTTATGTTGGCTGAGCAAAGATAAATAAGTTGTATTAACTTTATTTGACAATATTGACTTAAATTAATATTGAGGTATTCAGCCAACAAAATATTATTTTTTCTATAAACTACATTTTATACTCCATTCAAATACAAAAACAAAATAACCAAGTTCATGTAACTGAGTATTTTACACTGGGCCAACCTAAATAATAAAGGTGTTTGTCAGGAAAAAAAAACAAGACAAAATTCCATCCATCTGGTCAGGTTTGTGTGGGGGCTGGAGCCAGTCATCATTGTTGGGTGGGTCCGGCCGGGATTTTTGGAACATTTATCTAATTATTATTTGATAATAATATTATTAATGGTTAATTATGATTAATTAACATACTCACCAACCCACCCCTTCATGTGTTTATTTCAGTCTCTGATACAGCACACCTCTTCCTGTTTATTTCACACTGATACAACACACCTCTTCATGTGTTTATTTCACACACTGATACAACACACCTCTTCATGTGTTTATTTCAGTCTCTGATACAGCACACCTCTTCATGTGTTTATTTCACACTGATACCGCACACCTCTTCATATGTTTATTTCACACTGATACCGCACACCTCTTCATATGTTTATTTCACACTGATACAGCACACCTCTTCATGTGTTTATTTCACACACTGTTACAGCACACCTCTTCATGTGTTTATTTCACTCTGATACAGCACACCTCTTCATGTGTTTATTTCACACTCTGATACAGCACACCTCTTCATGTGTTTATTTCACACTGATACCGCACACCTCTTCATATGTTTATTTCACACTGATACCGCACACCTCTTCATATGTTTATTTCACACTGATACAGCACACCTCTTCATGTGTTTATTTCACACACTGTTACAGCACACCTCTTCATGTGTTTATTTCACTCTGATACAGCACACCTCTTCATGTGTTTATTTCACACTCTGATACAGCACACCTCTTCATGTGTTTATTTCACGCTGATACCGCACACCTCTTCATATGTTTATTTCACACTGATACAGCACACCTCTTCATGTGTTTATTTCACTCTGATACAGCACACTTCTTCATGTGTTTTTTTTTTCTCTCTCTTTTTTCTCTTTTTTGTCTCTCCTGCACACTCTGATGAAGCTGAAGAAGGATGAGAAGTTGAAACTGTTTCAAAGCCATCTGAGTCAGGATTGTATGAGAGGTGTGTAACACTGTGAGAGAGGTGTGTAATACTGTGTGAGAGGTGTGTAACACTGTGTGAGGTGTGTAACACTGTGTGAGAGGTGTGTAATACTGCGTGAGAGGTGGGTAACACTGCGTGAGAGGTGTGTAACACTGTGTGAGAGGTGTGTAACACTGTGAGAGAGGTGTGTAACACTGTGTGAGAGATGTGTAACACACTGTGTGAGGTGTGTAACACACTGTGTGAGAGGTGTGTAATACTGTGTGAGAGGTGGGTGACACTGCGTGAGAGGTGCGTAATGATGTGTGCGATGGGTAACACTGTGAGAGAGGTGTGTAATACTGTGAGAGAGGTGTGTAAGACTGTGAGAGGTGTGTAATCATGTGTGAGAGGTGTGTAACACTGTGTGAGAGGTGTGTAATGCTGTGAGAGAGGTGTGTAATACTGTGTGAGAGGTGTGTAATCATGTGTGAGATGTGTGTAACACTGTGTGAGAGGTGTGTAATGCTGTGTGAGATGTGTGTAACATACTGTGAGAGAGGTGTCTAATACTGTGTGTGAGGTGTGTAACACACTGTGAGAGAGGTGTGTAATGCTGTGTGAGATGTGTGTAACATACTGTGAGAGAGGTGTCTAATACTGTGTGTGAGGTGTGTTACACACTGTGAGAATGGTGTGTAATGCTGTGTGAGAGGTGTGTAACACACTGAGTGAGGTGTGTAACACTGATGTGAAATACTGTGAAAACTGTATGCATTCATATTTTCTTTAGCTGTTTTTTCTTAAAATCCATTATTGAGTGGGAAATGTTAATCACATCTTTAAAATGATTATTTCTCATATTTCGTCTCTTCAGATGAATCCACAAAAAGAGCCCAGCAGGAACTGAAAACTCATCTGAAGAAGAAGTTTGAGTGCATATTTGAAGGATTAGCAAAGCAGGGCCACCCAACCCTCCTGAATAAGATCTATACAGAGCTCTACATCACAGAGGGGGGAAGTGGGGAGGTCAATAATGAACACGAGGTCAGACAGATTGAGACAGCATCCAAGAGACAAACCACACAGGAGACTGCAATTCTCTGCAATGACATCTTTAAGCCTTTACCTGGACAAGAGAAACCCATCAGAACTGTGCTTACAAAGGGCATCGCTGGCATTGGGAAAACCGTCTCTGTACAGAAGTTCATTCTGGACTGGGCAGAAGGAAAAGCCAATCAGGATGTTGATTTCATCTTCTCCCTTCCTTTCCGAGATCTGAATTTGAAGAAGGAAAGAGCATTCAGTCTGATGCAACTTCTGCAGCACTACTTTCCACAGCTGGAAGAGACCAAAAGTGTTGAAGGTGATGAAGTAAAAGTGGTGTTTATCTTCGATGGTCTAGATGAGTGTCGACTTCCTCTAGATTTCAAAAGAAATAAGAACTGCTGTGATATAACAGAGTCATCGTCAGTGGATGTGCTGCTGACCAACCTCATTAAGGGGAATCTGCTTCCCTCTGCTCTCCTCTGGATCACCTCCCGACCAGCAGCAGCCAGTCAGATCCCTCCTAAGTGTGTCCACCAGGTGACAGAGGTACGAGGGTTCAATGACCCACAGAAGGAGGAGTACTTCAGGAAGAGAATGAGAGATCAGAACCAGGCCAGCAGAATTATCTCACACATAAAGTCATCCAGGAGTCTCTACATCATGTGTCACATACCAGTCTTTTGCTGGATTTCTGCTACTGTTCTGGAGACAATGTTGGGTGAAACAGAGAGTGGAGATCTGCCTAAAACTCTGACTGAAATGTACACACACTTCCTGCTCATTCAGACTAATGTGAAGAATAAGAAGTATCATTGCACTGATGAGACAAACCCAGAGATCTCAGAGTCAGATACAGAAATCATCCTGAAACTGGGGCAGCTGGCTTTTCAACAGTTGGAAAAGGGAAATCTGATATTCTATGAAGAGGACCTGAGAGAGAGTGGAATTGCTATCTGTGAAGCTTCAGTGTACTCTGGGGTGTGCACAGAGATCTTTAAAGAGGAGTGTGGGTTATATCAAGAGAAGGTCTACTGCTTTGTGCATCTGAGCATTCAGGAGTATCTGGCTGCCTTGTTTGTGTTTCATTCATGTGTAAATGTGAACAGAAATGTACTCAGAGCAGAAGAATCAAAACCTCACAGTGACGGACTGGAGCTGTCTGAGTTGCTGAAGACTGCAGTGGATCAGGCATTAGGGAGTAAGAATGGACACCTGGACCTTTTCCTTCGATTCCTTCTTGGCCTCTCTCTGGAGGCCATTCAATCTTTCTTGGGAATAATGACAGGAAGTCAATCTGATGGAGAAAAACACAAAACAAGGCCCAGTTTTACTCTATTTCTCGGTCTATGGGCAGAAAGCAGATCACAGAGCATTGGGAAAACAGTCCAGTACATTAAGATGAAGATCAGAGAGGAATCTTCAGCAGAGAGGACCATCAATCTGTTCCACTGTCTCAATGAACTGAATGACAACTCTCTAGTGGAGGAAATCCAGAATTACCTTAAATCAGGAAAACTTTCTGATACAAAGCTGGAACCAGGCCAGTGTTCAGCTCTGGCCTTTGTGTTACTGATGTCAGAGGAGGGCCTGGATGAGTTTGACTTGAAGACCTACAACACATCAGCAGCAGGTCATCAGAGACTGCTACCAGTAATCAGGAACTGCAGGAAGGCCAAGTGAGTATTATGTCATTAATAATGTAGATGATTGACAGCATATTTTCCCACTTTCTAATTCTAGTCATAATAAAGTGCAATAAAATTGCTGGGCAACAGAAAATTTGGTTAAAAAAAGATTTATGATTCAAGATGTTTTAACTTGTGCCCTCATGTAATGTCTTATATCCAGAACATAAGCAGCATCAAATGCAAAACCTCAGCACTTACCATATATTTTATTTACTTTTACTATTTACTGATTTAATACATCTACTAATTATTTGCAAAGATAGCAAATAAATGTGAAATAAATAAGGAGTTCATTGATAGACAGAGTAATGTGATGGATCAACCTTTGTTAGAACATACAATTCAAGCAGATTAAAATGAAGAGATGCTATATTAAGTTACAGTATTATGTAAAGGGTCCTATTTTGGTGACAGCACAGGCAGAAACACACCTGGGTGCGAGTGGAATCGGTTGTCTCGTGTCTCGCAAATAAAATATTTGAATTTTTTCAGATTCACCAGGGTTGTTACTTTTATGGTCTGCAGTTAATCTGGTTGTGTCAACATGGGTTTGTTGGTGCAATTGGGGATGTGTCAATAGAAACATTCAGCACTGTGTTAGTTTGGTGTTGAATAATGTGTTTGCAGTCAAACCAACACATACCAGGTTTTAACTTGTGCTATTTTGGCATTATAACCGTGCCACAGATGTGAATCCATAAACACAATATAACATATTTCAGTTTAGCTATTTTAAAGGAAAGCTGTATTCAGTTATGCAGTCCAATGCTGGCTATTCAGGCAGTGGAGTTAACTGTGTAAGCTACTTGAATGAGACAGGTGGGAGAACAGCTTTACACCCCTCAGATAGTGTTTACAATGAGCCCAGAACGCACTGGAAACTTGCTTTTAATCATGTGTTTGGCTGGGCTAGGTCAATGATAGAGTGGACTTTGGTGTGCTGTGATCTACACTACATAGCCATATGCCATGGATGTGACATAGACTTCACAGAGGACACATTAGAGGACTTTCATACAGAGAGAAGCAGAGTCGCATGTGATAATCGCTACAGAGATGTCAGTGCACAGAGTGCACGAGAGAGCAGGGACTGGTTGGCTGTGGAGTTGTTTCACTAGTGAGTGTTCATTCATCTTATCAAGTGCATGTCTGAAATAAATGACACTTAGTTGAAGTAGAATTTTTTTTTTTTGTTTATTTTAAATAGTGGTGTGAAACAAAAATTAACAGACAAGAAGCAAAAAAAGATATTGTAAATCCAGACAAAATGCTGCTTTCCTGTCCTCTGGTGCACAAGCGCGATGCCTGCCTAGCTGAAACAGTAGCAGCAGCAACAGGATGGAGAGGCCGACTGGAGGCTGTCTCTGCCGGCTGCCTCCTGCTCCTGGCCATACTGGGAATATTCTCCCTGCGGAACTGTTCTTGGGAACAGAACCGTTTATTATACCTCTTAGCACTGGCATATGAACAGAAAATACACTTTCGTTTAAATATTAACAAAATAATTAATCAAAACTATTCAGTTTCATCTTCATTGGTTTGTAGAGGTCCTCATAATGGTTGTAATTGTTTATAAGGTGGGCCGGGAAAAATCTCCCCTTAGAATAACCAGCATGACAAGGTATATCCATGTAAGAAATAGGACTTATTTCTGCAGAAAAAGTCTGGAACCTACACATAAGATGGATAAGCCTGACCTGAAGAAAGCAGGCGCAGTCCCTGCTTTCATAAGCAAAAAGTGTTTTAACAATCTGATTGGCACAAACAACAAGATGGATCAGTCCGGTCCCTGCTTTTATTAGCAAAAAGTAGTTAACAATAACATACATAATTATGATTGGCACATGGTTAATACATATGCATATCATAAGCTTTACCAAAGTAAATGTTTGGCTGTGTCTAATCATATAGCGTGAATACTGAATAAGCACATGGTGACCTCTTAGTCTTCAGCGTTACATAAACAAGCTTTATATCAGATATAATAGTTTGGTCTTTATCGATCGGTTACTTTCAGAGTCCTGGGCAGCATGGCATCATAGCCGGTTCCTCCCTGGCAGGATGGCAGGGGGGAGGATAAAGAGGAAGGCCAAGCTCACTAGTTTGGACTTCTGGAAATACATAAGAGACAGGGAGAAAGAAAACACAGACACACACACAGACACACACAGACACACACACACACACACACACACACACACACACACACACACACACACGCAATATTTTTAACTTCTTGTTGTCCTTGGGAGATTTGGTGCCTGGAGACGGAGGGGCCCTGCTGCAAGGCCTAGGAATTTAGTGTTGTACAGACTTCTAGTTATGCTAGAGAAAACTCTCCTCCCTTGAGTAGAGATGATCACAACACGCTTGCTCTTCAGCCATGGTGAAATTAGCACATGGCTGTGTTTCCTAAAGGGAAATAAATGGGTTGATCTGATTGGCAATAATGAAACCAAACCCAACCACACCAACAGTCATTTTAATCTTATTGAACCTCTTTTATAACTGTGCTGCAGTTGCGCCTGGAGTCAAGAAATGACTGAAATACCCAAATTCACCAGCGCCTTGCATTGCTGCTAGTGTGTGACAGTTGTGCCTTGATTGAGAAATAGGGCCCAATTAAACATCTAATTTAATAACACAGGCTCAACTACATGATCAAAAACCATATTAGACAGTCCTGGAAAGGAAGTAAAAGATAATCATGAAAGAAATGAATGAAAGACAAAACCAAAACACAGGTTGTCTTTCCCACATTAAAACTGATCAAAGCCAAAGACGCACAGCTGAGAAGAAAGACAAAGCTGAGACACAAAACCAAAGGCTCATGTCTGCTTAACAAGCCAGCACTTGAAAGCCTGTATTCAATCAAATTCAAATTTGTCCTTAACTTGGACTTGGACTAGTAAATGCACTTCATACCTTTTCTTCACAAACTCAGTTTGGTGAATTAATTCAAGTTATTGCTGTAATTGCCAAACTGTTTGTGAAGAAAAAAACATTCCTTGCTTTTAATTGTAAGTTTTAATTATAAGAACAAATGTTGTTTGAATCCCTGCCATGTGTTTGAAAAAGGGGGGTTCCCCTTCTCTTCCTGGTCAATGCATAATTAATTATTGATTAGAAGAGAACAAAGGAGAGACTTATCTATACCCCTTTTTATATTTTACTTTTAAGCCGCTTGATAGGAGAACACTTCTTTTCAATGTCATGATTAAAATTATGTTAAGTTTGGTTTGGGAGGGATATGTTTGGTTATGAATTAAATGTTTGTGTTTCTATGTTAGGTGACTAGGGCAGGCAGTAAATGTACTATCTTTAAAGGCCAGTAGTACCACCCTGGTCTCTGCTTTATTCTCTTATAGGCTGACCCAGAATCTCCAGCATAGTGCCTGTGTCACGGTACGGGTAGGGGGGACCCAAACGCAGATAGAAAAAAAAACACAAACTCAAAAAGGGAAAATTAACAAAGATTTTACTTACATGACAGGGGACAAAAAAAAACAGGAAACCAAAAGGCCACGCAGGACACTACAAAACAGAAAACTCAAAATTCAAAACACACACACAGAGCAGAACACAGGTAGGACAGAAACCAGGCAGGAACTAATAGGCAGAACACACAGGCGGAAACTCAGTCACACACACAAGCAGGTCAAAGCACAGGCAGGCAGATACATGAAGGTCAAACAAACACAAGTCAGGAACAAACACAAGGAACCAGCACCTGAGTCAAGGGAACAAAGAACTTAAATAGACAGGGGGGTAACAAGACACAGGTGAACTCAAAAAACAATCAAACCAGACGGAGGGGATAACAAGACACAGGTGGGAACAATGATAGAATAACGAGACAAACAATAATACAATTAACGGGGGAGCAGGACACAAAACAGAAGTGCCGCCATCTGGCGGCCCAACAAGGGAAACACAGACAGGAAAACAGGACCATGACAGCCTGTAGATAGAGTGCAAATAGGAAGGTAGAGGAATCGTAGGATATAATAGGTGCCAGAGTGAGGTCTTCTCAGGGAGCTGTTAAATTAGCCTCTAACTCCAGCGCCTGTTCTTGAGTTAATTCTGAGGCTTGTCTCAGGCTAAAGCCTCACCTGTACAGGGATTGTGAAGTTTCCTAGAGCCCAGAACAGGCTGAATGGTGTCTCATTGGGCACTGCCATCAAATATATCACAATCGCAACCAAATAAACTCAAAGGTATCATTAACAGGTGTTCCCACAGACCTTTGGAATACCTTGTTTCTCTGCCTGTCATATGTAATACCAGAAGACTGGACACACAGCTGGTTATATGTGAACAGATCACTTCCTTGTCTTTCTGCTTCTAAAGTGAATCTACTATTAACTGTATTTTAGATTGCAATGCTGTGGGTAGTTTGTCATAGAAAACCAAAACTAAAGAAACAAACTCACTGTCCTCTCTGGAAGATGTGCATTATTATTTTGCATCTTTCCTTTTGGTGGTAGCTGTGCCAAGCATTCAACAGCTTTGCAAGTTAACTCGCTGTCCACTTTGAAAGATGGCAGCTGCACTTCTGGGAGGGGATGGGAGGGCTAAGCCCAGAGAACAGATTATAGAAAAGGTAGATGAGCCCATTGCCCCAATTCAGAGAACTTACAGCATAAGAAAAGGGGACATTTGGGTCAGAATTACATCTGTAGAACAGTCAGAGTTCAGTCCAGCAGGATGTTTAATTTCCAGGTCCAAAATACTGCAGTTGGAGAGTGTAGCACAGACATCTTCCTCAGAGCATCATCAACCTTAAAATCCTCAATTTCACTCCTCATTACTGAACACTATCATTGGCACATTTCCCATATTAGATACATGCTTCATGTATACCTAATATAATAATACTATAATATATTAACTCTTCTTTGCAGACTGAACAACTGTAAACTCACACAGAAGTGCTGTAATGTTGTGGCATCAGCTCTCCAGTCATCAAACTCACCCCTGAGAGATCTGGACCTCAGCTACAATAACCTGGGAGATTCAGGAGTGGAACTGCTCTGTGCTGGACTGAGGAGTCCAAACTGTAAACTACAGAGACTGGGGTGAGTAGTGCTGTGTACTGTGTGATCTTAACTAAATAGAATTTGTGATTATGGTTCTATTCAGTGAAATATTAAAAAGCTCTTTCTCTTTCAGTTTACTCCTCTGTCCACCAGCATTCTTTCTTTGCCCATATATACCTTACTCCTCTATCACAACAAGCAAATAAAAGCAGGATAAAACCTTTTGAGGGTTGCCAGGTTTGTGGTTCCTGAGCAGAATGTAAGGTTTCAGTGGAGTCTCTAGTATCAGGTCACAGGTGATGACTGGATGCTGAATGTCTGATTGACAGGGTAAAAGATTGACCGCCTGTATAGTAAAATGTTTCAGGTCTGTCACACATTGCAGTCTACATCCATCTCCATTATTCACTACCTGCTATGAACTCTAATGAAATCCATACATTTACCCCACACTCTTTCACATACTGACCTTTTGATGAAGGTGAGTTTTACTCCTTCATCACACACCTGTGTGTGCTGCAGGATTGTGGTGTTTCTGAAAGGATTGTGAATAAAATGGTATTTTATTCTGCTGGTAAAGCCGGGCATTAACTATTGGCTGGTAGGGTATGTGTGTACATCTTGGGGGGAGAGTGTCCATCTGAACAACATGTGAGCTGCTGTTTAGATGCAGCGTTACATCGTTTAGTTTAGTCACTTTTCTGTGGTTCCAGTCCCAAGTAATAGTCTGGATATTATACCACTGTAAGCAGGCATGCTGTGTGGAATAGCCTGATTCAGAGATCAATGTTCTGGCTCTAGCTCCTGTCATTTAAAGAACAACATCATTTACAGGAGTATTTCTTAGATAAGTATTCTAATTCTTTCAAATGCCCCGACTTATAAAAAATTTTGTGCAGTTTATATTACTCCACAAGGTCTACCAAACATGTTGATAAGGGGTTTTAAAAGAAAAAAATGACTTAATGTATCAGGCTTTTATTATCATTATTATTATCATTGTTACAATAATAATTAAATTCAATGCAATAATTAGCCTGTTATATTCGCAAAAGTGTGTGCGAGTAAAATTAATGGATGGATTATAGGGCAAGGACACACACAAAATAGGTGCAATGTCTGGAATTTTCAGAAGACACCACGTTTTTAAAAATCTAGTGTCTACCAGCAGTAAAAGTTAGTGGCAATAATCTGTTGTGGTGTTCTCATACAGCCACTAGATGGCAATGCAGTGTAATTCCAGTTGATGCTGTAGTTCAGTGGTACTCACTAATTTTCTTAGCAGAGCCGCTTATGAGTAAGACCATTACTCAAAAAGCCACAGAGATTGCAGATATAACCCAGATGTTTTTTTATCATCACTCTCAAGATATTTACCATCTTTGTGTATGTTTAAAAAAATACAGTACCATGCTTTCCATCCTCACATCTCTTTTTATTCTCAATTCATAATTACATTTCATTATTAAAAGATATACTACTTGTGTGTAAGTGTGTAAGGCTGGGAGTGGAACTCATCTTATGTATGTATGTATGTACATATGCAATTATACATAAGCATTATCAACATGAAATTTAAAAAAGTTCACAAAAATGTATATATTGGCCTAGTAATAGAGATGAAAAATGTCTTTTTCTCTGTTATATTTGTATCTCATAAAAAAACATGTTTTCAACGTAAAAAAATGCCAAGTTAATCAAAAGTATTGATATCAAAATGACGCCAAGTTACAGTACTACAAGCAATATAGGCTATCTTGCCTCACCGAAATTACATAAGATGTATTTCAAAGCAATGCTACCCAATATTTCCTCAATTCTTTCATGTCACTTGGCCCTGTGTGTATAATCATGCAGTACATGGACAGGCCAAACATATGTGTGGATGGCTTTCTCACAGTCAACATTGATTGAATAGGCGTGTATATGTCCAATTTGTATTGGTATGTATGTATTTCTCTGCCCAGCCTTTCTGTTGCGTGAATGATAGTATGTGTCTTGCTATAAGTGTGTGTTCGTAAATGTGAATGTAACATGCTGCGAGGGAAATGTCCCCATGGGGATAAAGAAGTTCTCTGTGTATGTATGTACAATATGTATTTTACATGCAGTATTTATTGTACGTAGCAAATATACAATAACTTGTACATGTACTCAAATTCAGTTCAGAAGCAAGTATAAACATGTTTTGTGGAGAAATATGCTTCCTGTAGTTACTCAGCAGCAGTTTTGTACATGAATTTCAATGTGTTCCATGAGGCAATTCGAAATATTTGACTCTTTGATCTTACACAAATTTTGCATGACGTTGTAAAATGGTAAGATTACAAAACACAGGGCCAAGTGACTTGAAAGAACTGAGGAAATATCAGGTAGCATTGCTTTGGAATACATCTTATTTAATTTCAGTGAGGCAAGATAGCCTATATTGTTTGTAGTACCGTAACTTGACGTCATTTTGATATCAATACTTTTGAGTAACTTGGCATTTTTGTACGTTGAAAACGTGTTTTTTATGAGATATCATTTCTTTTTGCAAAGCGTTTTATTCTGAGTGAGAAATGCGACCCTGTAAAAAACGGATGTGGATTATGGCTATCGTTGTGTTAATTTGTACAGTCTGATGAGCGTGTACCGTTCAGCAGTTTCGGTTTGCTGTGAAACAACGTCTGTGAAAAGGATGCAGTGGCATAAGCGTAAACGAGAAGAAACGCAGATGAAATATGGCCAGTTTATGTACTCACGGATTTGACGTCCATCCAACGAGCCTTGATGACACAAGAATCAACAAGCCCGTAGAATTATAACTCCCTAGGTCGCAACTTGTGTAGCCTTCTGTCCTGCTCCGTTGTCTGTTATTTCGTGGAGATCGCTTTTAGTGTTGTAAGGTTTATCCTTCTGTCTGCTCCGTGTCTGTTATTCGTGGAGATGCACTTTTAGTGTTTGTAAGGTTTATAAGGCATTTTGATAGGCTTATCTGCAGGTAGGAGTCCTCTTCGCTGTTTTGCTAAACTAGAACCGGAAAACATGATAGTGGAGAATAGGAGCAGATGCATATGTCCCAGCAGGCTTTGCATATGAGAAAATAACAACAGTGTGAGAGAAATTAAGATGAAATTATAAAATTCCGTAGTTGAAACAATATGTTTTTAGCAGAATGGGCATGTAGGTGAAGGTTGACATGATCACGGAGTATAGTGCGAAGTAAATGGAGTGACCATGAGCAAGTTGATATTCCTTATCAAACGGTATATATAACAGTCGGTATTGAACGTCATTATTTGAAGTGGGCGGTTAAATTACAGTACATTACATTACAGGCAAATAACGTGTGTAATCTAACTAATGTGTTTTTCTCATGTTCAGTGCTAGTAGTTATACTTATGAGTGAATCATGATTTTAAATGTAATGTTTTAATGCGGAGTTGCAGAACGTACATGCGTAGTAATTGTGTGTAGCCTATGTGGCTAGATATAGCTAGAACAGGGCGAGGTAACATGAATTAAGAAACGTGGCGTTTGCTGATATGAAGGTTTTGTACGGTAGCCAAGTGAAGAAATATAGTTAGTAGAAATGGCACAGTGGTGAACTGGTGTAACTTTTTAATAAAAGGAATACATTTGCGTCCTGAAATGCATATGGGTGGCCGTGAGTGAGTTTTGGTAAAGCAAATATATCCATATGGCTTAGCAATATTGTAGCGGTCAATAACTGAATGTGCAGACGGTAAGTCATAATGCATAAGTCTTAGCAATATTGTAGCCGGTTAATAACTGAACGGTGAACGGCGGGTAGATATGGTGCAAAAGCAATAATTGAAAAATAGTAGACAATTATTAGTGAGGGTCGAAGCAAGTTAAAGAACGTGTTCCTAACTGGGCTTGAACATACAACCCCGTGTCCCACGCCTGTAACCTTAACACTAGGCACAGACGGACTAGCTGTTTAAACTGCGGAGTTGCAGAATGTACATACGTAGTAATTGTTTGTAGCCTATGTGGCTAGATAGAGAACAGGGCGAGGTAACATGAATGTAGAAACGTGGTGTTTGCTGATATGAAAGTTTTGTACGGTAGCCAAGTGAAGAAATGTAGTTAGTAGAAATGGCACAGTGGTGAACTGATGTAACTTTTTAATAAAAGGAATACATTTGCCGTCATGAAATGCATATGGGTGGTCGTGAGTGTGTTTTGGTAAAGCAAATATAAGCGTATGAAAACGTTAGTGTAAAATGATCTGCCTGAGGGCGAGCGGGATTCAAACCTCAAACCGGAGGTTTACCAGTCTGACTTCGTTAGGCAGCAGCATGCCATAGCTATGCAATGCGTGAAATGTCATTAGCAAACCTGCGGTGGTTTTAAGAACACAGGCCAGTAAGCACAGAAGAGCTCCTGTTGAATCCATATGGCTTAGCAATATTGTAGCCGGTTAATAACTGACGTACAGACGGTAAGTCATATGCATATGGCTTAGCAATATTGTAGCGGTTAATACTGACGGTGAACGGCGGGTAGATATGGTGCAAAAGCAATAATTGATAAGTAGGCTAGTAGACAATTGTTAGTGAGGGTTGAAGCAGGTTAAAGAAACATGTTCCTAGCTGGGCTTGAACCTACGACCCCATGTTCCCAGACTGTAACCTTACCCACTAGGCCACAGGTGGACTAGCTGTTAAGTAGGAATGTTTCAGAGTACAAATGTATGGGTGTTTTGTGTGTGTATGCGCGTTTTTGATTGGGTCGTGTAGGTGCAGATTTGGCTGGTGTTAGTGAAATGTCAATGGGGAGACATGTTGTTAGTGGGATAGGCGGCAGGAAAAATAAGAATGAGAAGAAGAAAGAGAAGAAGAAGAAGAAGGAGAAAACGCAAAATCCCCTTAGTTTGGGGCTTTATTGTGTGGACATGTGAAGTTGTTTATGAATTCTGTCTGTTGAAATGGGGTCAGAGTGTGCATAATTTAATGTTTTTAAGGGCTGAGTGTCTGTGGCTGTTGTGGTTATTTCTGTGGGAACCCTGAAAAGTGCCAAACTCTCGGTGCTGTATAGGTATGGGGAAGGCCCCGCCAAGGCGTAACTTGGCGGGATGGCATACCTGCCATCCCAATAACTAAACTGGCGTTCAAGGTTAGACCATTTACAATTGGCACGAGTCTTCCAGCAAATTAGGCAGAATGGTGTGAATTCGTATTGCACAAAGAAAAACTCAATCCATGTATCCTGAAATTTTCGGTGTTCTTCCTGAATTGACCGCACCTTTTTCTTTGCTGGTGCAGCATTGGTGTCTTGGGCTTCTCGGCCAAACTGATCTGCATTTCCCCCCGTTCTTTCCTCATGTTGCTCTTTCTCCTCGGGCCTGTTTCTAACTTCGTCACAGTCAGCTAATGAAGAATCACGTTTCTCGTTCTGCTTTTTTCTAATCATAAATCTGTCCATTTTGAGTGGGCAGAGGCCGAGACAATATTTGATATAACCGTATATCAAACGGCATTATGGAATATCGAATTTAGGCTTACGTGCTAAACTTGCAAAACCATTCGCAAACGCAAAGCTACACACATAGGCTATGCGACTACCCATGATCCCTCGCTGTTACGTAGCCTACGTTCTTTGACGTATCTTCAGTATGCTGCCATCTGCTGAATAATTCATTTCAATGTGCTAAAACAGGACATACATGGAACATATAGAAGTAAGGTATAGCTATATTCTTATTGTTATCAGTGGATCTATATGAGCCGCAAAACAAAGTCTCACGAGCCGCGTAATGAGTAACAATGTGCTACAGGAATAAGGTAGAAGGGTACTAGAGATAAGTGATCCTAGATTGGGAGTGCCCTGCAGAGAGTGCCCTGGGATTGGTGGCAGTGTAGCACAGTGGGTAAGGAACTGGGCTTGTAACCGAAAGGTCGCTGGTTCGATTCCTGGGTAGGACACTGCCGTTGTGCCAAGGTACTTAACCTGAATTGCTTCAGTACATATCCAGCTGTGGATATGTACTGAAATCTGGATACAACATAAAATGCTATGTGTAAAATGCTATGTGTAAGTCGATCTGGATAAGAGCGTCTGATAAATGCCTAGAATGTGATGTAATGAGTAGTGATAGTTAGTCCAGGTACAGACTGAAGAGATGCGTTTTCAGACTACGGCAGAAGATGGGCAATGACTGAGTGGTTCATAGAGGAACAGGGAGTTCATTCCAATACTGGGGAGCTAATGTGGAGAAGATCTGTGGTAGAGAGAACCATTCACCCCAAGGGAGTGCAAGTCACCCTGCTGCCGCAGAGTGGAGTGGTCAAGCTGCCATGTAGGATTGAATTGTGTCCTATAGGTAGACGGGAGCTGTTCTTTTGACTGCAGTGCAGGCAAGGGTCAGGACTTTGAACCTGATCCTGGCGGCGATTGGTAGCCAGTGGAGTGACCTCAGCAGGGGAGTGATGTGAGAGAACATAGGAAGGTTGAAGATAAACAGCATTCTGAATCTTCTACAGTGGCTGTATGGCATACAGGAGAAATCTGCAGGACTATGATGTTGCCTTGACGTGCTCCTTGAGGTCCAGCTGGTCATCCAGGACCACCCCCAGGCTCTTTGCGGAGTGAGAGGCAGTCACTGTGGTGCCGCCAGCAGTGATTAAAGCTCCCGCAGTAGGGAGGTCTTGTGATGGATGAACAGCAGCTCAGTCTTTTTGAAGCTGAGCTTCAGGTGATGGCTGGCCAACCAAGTTGAGATGTCAGCCAGGTTGGAAGATATTCTCTCATTAACTGTAATGGAAGAGGGAGGGAATGAGAAGAGTTGTGTATCATCAGCATAGCAGTGATAAGAGAAGCCATGTAAATTAATGACCGAACCAAGAGATTTGGTGTAAATGAAGAACAGCAGAGGCCCCAGTACAGATCCCTGTGGGCCTCCTGTGAAAAGGGGATGAGGTGCAGAGACAGACCCCATCCAGGTGATCTGGTAGGACCTATCTGAAAGATAGGAAGCAAACCAAGACAGGGCTATTCCAGAAATGGCTATGTCAGCCAAGGTGGAGATGAGTAGTTTGTGGTCAACTGTGTCGAATGCTTCAGACAGTTCTAGTAGGATCAGGCAGTGGCAAGTGCCTCCGTCGCAGCCAGGAGGGCAGTCTCTGTTGAGTGCTCGGATCAAAAGTCAAACTGGTAAAGGTCAAACAGGTTAAGCAGCATTTATTACAGTAAAGAGGACAAAGTTATTACATGAAGGACAACGTTATTAGATTAACTATTTCTATTATATTAAGTGTTGTTACACTTGTTCATGTGACTCTGGTTTGTTTGCTTTTTACCTTAAATAAGATATAGCCCTGCATTCAAATGTGAAATCAATCCGTTTCTGTCAGGACCACTGTCATCAAAGTAGATCTTTATTGACAATAAAGGCAATACAGTTGTTTGGCGGTATGGCTCTGTTCTGGAGCTCTCCCGCCAACCACGCAGCCCGCGTGGATAAGGCCGGGAGGCCAGCAGCCAAACCCCCCTAGAGGGGTACACACAGAACAGATCCAGCAGCAAAGCAAGTTCTTAACACATAGGGATGGAGCAATGCAATTTCTTAACACATAGGATTGGAGAAATGCAAATTCTTGACACATAGGGATGGAGCTGGGGTGGTGGAGGGTATTTACAAAGCAACGTGCAGCAGCTTGCATGCAGGAGGAGCAGCCGAATGAGTAGAGGGAGGCTGTTTAAGTAGACCGCCCTGTTAGGTGAATGTACTGTGATAGGCAAACATCACTCAGCTGTGCCATCAGCTGATTCAGCCGGAGCGATTGACTCTCGTGGCCTGCCAGAACTACGCGATGCTCCATATTTGCCAGAAAAATAAGCTAAAATTCCCAGTTTTGCATGAGGGTGCAGCCATCTTGGAACAAGCTAGTTGCTCTCATAGCGATCTGGTTGGGCTTGCCCCTGGGTCGACGGTACTGCTGCCCCCGGTGCCGGACGGTCAGGCAGAGAGTAACGTTTGTGCCTGAGGACATCAGGCTGGTTCCTGATCACCTCTCCCCTGCACTCTCTGAGCCTGAATGGCACAAGTGAAATTGTACATGTGCGTGTGTTTTTACATGTACATATATACTCCATAACTTTTTATTGCACTTTTTTTTACTGCATTTTTTAAAAATTTGTTTATTTGAATTTCAGTTGTATGTGACCTCAGGTCCTTGAGTATATTATCTCCCATCTGTTTTTGATGTTGATTGACAATATGCCCAGAAATTAATTGCTCCTCGGGAATAAATAAAGTTTACTGAATTGAACATCATTGGCATTAGTTGTGGCTGCACAATTCTTATTGCTAGATGTCTGACTTTCAATGAGCTCAACAATGAATTGGGAGGAAAGAAACAAAACAGAAAAAAGGAACAAAGGGTCCTTTTGTATTGCCCCAGGGTGCTCACATGGGTCTTGCTACACAATATCTATTCATTTTCACGAACTGCCTCTGACGAGACCGCAACCACTGAGCTGCTGACTGCTCTGAAATGGAAGAGTCCACCTGTGGGACGGGGCGACGGGTCTGCAGTGATGCTTTGTTCTTCAGACCACGAACCGACTGAAGCCAGACGCTGTGGTTGGGCGGGAGGG
This sequence comes from Anguilla rostrata, assembly GCF_018555375.3. Lineage (NCBI taxonomy): Eukaryota > Metazoa > Chordata > Actinopteri > Anguilliformes > Anguillidae > Anguilla > Anguilla rostrata. Next base: position 2,962,293 of record NC_057948.1, read on the forward strand.
TAAAATTAGCAATTAACTTATCTACCGTATGTCAGATATCAAGTGTTCATATTATTGGCCTCAGAGAGAGAAACAGTGATCTGGATACAATATTGGCTTGAATACTGCAACCTACCTTCCCCTCCATGAACATTAACAGAAACGTCCTTTACACCACTCTGATACCCTTATCTAGGCAGGCGATCTATGGGTCCCACCTCCTGCAGAGTTTGTCTCAGGAGAGACAAACCAGAAGACAGAGCTATTTACGAGGCCAGAGGCCCAGTGTGGCTACAGGACAAATAAAGATCTGGGTTTGTTTGATCTTAAGTTTAAATGCAATTTGTGGCATTTAATTGAAATCATTGATTGGAAAATCTTTATGTCTATGTTAGAAGAAGAAGAAGTAAACTTCCATGCTTTTTATAGGTATGCGATAGCTGAACATAATTACCTCTTATACTACCTGTTATATTCCTGTTTGGTCTTGTTAGAAAGGGACTAAATTCATGAATAGTTTGGTAATAGCCTAAATCATGAATATTTAGCCCTGTTTTCAACAACATAAGGTCACTTTAATGTAATAAGTACACTGTCAGCTTTTAGATAGACCAGTCCTTGTCATAAACGAGCCTGCCCCCAGCCCCCCCCCCCCCCCCCAACTTTGCACACCTCAACTCGGCATCTCTCAATCAGGGCAAACATGCTCAAGTCATGCTGCGTTAAGTGTTTATGATGACCTCAGGAAAAAAGTTGTCTTGTATTTGGTCTTTATTTTCGTGGTGGTTTCTTGGTTGTGCATTTTAGCTCATTTCCTTTGTTCCTATGGCACTGAAACAGGAAGAGGGTAATACTTTGGTATGGTCTGGCTTGTCAGTCTCTCTCTCTTTTCTGGTAATCCCAAATTAGCATATTGTTTAATTTCTTATGCTTTGCTTTGTACCTTAGATGTAGTGAGCTTGCATTCAAGAAGTGCATGATTTCAAGAGTGTATCATTTCAATTCACTATTTTAATTGACTCCTTATTTAATAAAATGTTTTAGTCTTCTGACCTGATACAGAATTTGTGTTGGCTTGTCACTAGATTCAACCAGGTTACTATCGACTGACCTATCAAATAATTTGTCTATTTAATTTACAAATGTCATTTTCAATAATAATTGTTAAATTAAGTCATGTAAAATACATTTTATATGTAGGTTAAGGGAGAGGTTCTTGCACGCAATGCCACTTGTGTTCAGTATTCAGAGTGCTGAACATTTTAACAAGGGCATTGACTGAAAATACTTGTCTGAGGGTGGCACGGTGGTGCAGTTGGTAGCACTGTCACCTCACAGCAAGAAGGTTCTGGGTTCAACTCTGGTGTCACACACCATGACTACCCTAATAGGGACAGAAGAGCTGGACACAGGAAGATTTAGAAATCTCTAACGTTTTATTGGGGTAGCGAGAGAGAGCGTAATCACAAACGAAAAACCTTCGCCCGTCACCCTTATGGGATCTGGGCAAAAACAATAAACTAAAATAACAAAGACAAAATAAATGAAATTATACAAGCGCTTTTCAGCCTTTTCTCTGGTCTGTACGTGCTCTCTCTCACTATCGTGGGGGATCCCGGTCTCAGACGCCTACTGTGGAAAGAAGCACACTTCTAAATCCTGGACTGATTCGTAATATCATCCAGGTGTGTGTCTGCTTAACCAGTAGGCGTGGTCCTCTAATTGCCCTGAATTCCTCCCGCAAACCGAGCCCTGCCACATCCGGCCTGGGCCTTTCTGTGTGGAGAATGGCCTTTCTTTTGCATGTTCTCCCTGTGTCCACGTGGGTTTCCTCCGGGTACTCTGGTTTCCTCTCACAGTCCAAAGACATGCAGGTAGGCTAATAGAAGACAGTAAAGTGCCCATAGGTGTGAGAGTGTGAGTGCATGGTGTGTGTGTCCTGCGATAGATTGGCAGACTGTCTGGCCCAATGCACACTGGGATAGGCTCATTACATTACATTACAGGCATTTAGCAGACGCTCTTATGCAGAGCGACTTACACAACAATTACACAGCATTTATTTATTTATTTTTTTACATTGTATCCATTTATACAGCTGGATGTGTACTGAAGCAATGCGGGTTAAGTACCTTGCTCAAGGGTACAACAGCAGTGGCCTACCCAGGAATCGAACCTATGACCTTTCGGTCACAAGGCCAGTTCCTTACCCACTGTGCTACACTGCCGCCAGGCTCCAGCACCCCTCGCGACCCTGTCCCGGATAAGTGGGTATAGATAATCGATGGATGATGGATGGATGTCGCTTGTCCGACAGTGCCTCCTGGAGTTTTACATGCAATATTGAAATGGAGTGATCTTTGTCTGCAACATGTTACACATGCATGTAAATATACTGCTGTCTGAGTTTTAATCACAATATAGACCGCTGCTGGGTCCGTACAGCCTGCTCACTGCTTATTCCTGTATTTTAATGTATAAACACAGTGTGCAGATGTTCCCCTGTCATACTGTACTGCACTGCTGCCCTGCTCTCCTTGGGATTATCGGGGCTCCCCCCCTAACCCTAACCCTAACCCGCCTACTGATCCCTTAGCAGTGTGCAGCACCAGGGGGTCCTGAGATCGCCTCAGCACAGGGGCTCAGCTGATCCCTTAGCAGTGTGCAGCACCAGGGGGTCCTGAGACGGCCTCAGCACAGGGGCTCAACTGATCCCATTTAATGTTTCAGAGAACCGGGGTTACAACAGGAACCTAAAGTTAAACTAGTTGATTCGCTTATTTGGCCACCTTCTTGCCGACAGGAGGTTTTTTTTTTTTGGTTGTTTGCTTTCCCAGGTGCAAAATATAACTGTCGTGAGATAGTTTGCCTTTACTGTTACGTGCTAACGTTAGTTGTAGTTAATTATAATGTGATTCCGGTCAACTTTAGGTTGTAATTTGTCCTGAGATATTAACAAAATATGACCTAGTACACGGGTTCCTTCTGTTATTGTTATTTAGTAATTGCTATATAGTAAAAGTCAAGTTAGTTCATTATAACCCGATTGATTCCACACCTGGTCATTCTTAATTAAACGCGGAGTTAAAATGTGATTATTTTCAGTCCTGTCCAGTTTCTGCTGCTAGTTGTCCGGAGCCACCTTGAGCGTTTTTAAGTTGTGGTCTTGGTGTCTCCATCTCGGCAGTAACGTACTATAGGCTTAGGGGGAGATAAGGTGATATTTAGGGGCTAAAAATGTGGCCAAAGCTGTGTGAGGGCTGCAGGATGATCGCGCTTCTGGAAAGCGATTTCCAGAGTGAGTTTGCCTGCCACCGTTGCCAACTGGTTGAGCACCTTGAGAGCAAGATTCTTGATCTTGAGGGCCAGCTTGCTGGACTCCACGGTTTGCAGTTGAGTAGCTTGTTCTTTAAGGATTTAGTGTGCACACCACAAGAGGGTGGGAAGAGGGGAGAAGCCAGAGCAGGCAGGAAGTGACAGTGGGGCACAGGCGTAGAAAAGGGTGTGCACACCACACAGGGGCACCATCTTCCAGGAACGGGATCTGGCTCTTGACCCTGAGAGTGAAGGACTGATGAGCCACTGGGCACCCAGGTGGCCACATCCTCCCAGAAAAGGGAGTTGGTGATAGAGGGGGACTCAATCATTAGAGGGGTAGACAGCATAGTCTCAAAAAAGAAATCCTGGACGATGTGTTGCCTGCCTGGTGCCCAGGTAGGAGATCTCCTGCAGCATGCGGACAAACTCCTTGAGTTCTATTAGTAGAACGAGGGGCCATAAATGGAAATTACTAAAAGGTAAATTCCGCACAGACATTGAGAAGCATTTTTTCACACAGAGTAGTCACTGTGTGGAATAGCCACGTAGTAGAGGTAGGAACTCTGGGGGTTTTCAAGACCAGACTTGATACAGTGTTAGATGCTGTCTAGTCTGTAGGTAATCAGAGCACTAGGTAGAATTTAGTTCGGAAAATGGCAAGCATTGTTGAGCTGAATGGCCTGTTTTCATTATTATGTTATGTTAGCTGAGACGCTGTCAGGCCAGCAAGCGGTGCCTCCTCCCCTGAGGGGAGGGTGGAGTCTGGCACATCCTGTGTAGGGAAGTACTAAACACATTCCACTGCCCAAAGCTATAGCCAGGGCCCGGGAACAATCTGAAGTACTAAAACCCATAGCAGATGAGAGGAGATGTGTTCACCTCACACACAGCTCACCCCCAGAACTGAGTGGGCTACCGGCCTCCTGGTGACGTTCAGGTGGTAGAACCTAGCATGGCTGCATTGTGTCTAGAACCCACAATGCAGCCATGCTCCTCATAGAATGAGCCCTCAGGTCCAAGGGGGGTGCTTGAATCATAGGCCATTACAAGAGCTTTCACAAGCCAATAAAACAGCCACTGCTTACAGATGCTTTCCCTTTGCAGGCAGGGGCCCAGGTGTCTAAGAGTTAGTCTCTCTTTATAAAAGCCTTTATCTTTTCCATATACGTGTGGAGAACACACACAGGACACAGCATATGCAGCCTATGTTCCTCTTCAGAGGAGAAAGGTGGTGGGTGAAAAGCGGCAAGCTCCAACACCTCACATGTGAAAACAGGGAAGCTTTTAGGCATAAAGGCTGGATCGGGCTTAAGAAAAAGCCTTTCCATATTAGGGGAGAATACTGTGCACGAGAGATGTACTGAGAGCGTATGGAGGTCACTGACTCACTTGGCTGAGGCTAGTGCGAGCAGCAACGCTGTCTGGAGAGACAACAATTTGAATCTAATTTATAGACTCAAATGGCCTTAGAGACAGAGCCCCCAGCTCCTGTGATAAAAGCAATGCTACCCAATATTTCCTCAATTCTTTCAAGTCTTTCAAGTGTGTTTTGTAATCTTACCATTTTACAATGTCATGCAAACTTCGTGTCAGATCAAAGTGTCAAATATTTCGAATTGCCTCATGGAACACATTGAAATTCATGTAGAAAACTGCTGGTGAGTAACTACAGGAAGCATATTTCTCCAGAAAACATATGTTTATACTTGCTTCTGAACTGAATTTCAGTAAATGTACAAGTTATTGTATATTTGCTACATACAAGAAGTACTGCATGTAAAATACATATTGTACATACATACATAGAGAACTTCTTTATCCCCATCGGGACATTTTCCTGGCAGCATGTTACATTCACATTTACGAACACACACTTATACCAAGAAACATACTATCATTCACGCAACAGAAAGGCTGGGCAGCGAAATACATACATACCAATACAAATTGGACATACACACCTATTCAATCAATCCTGACTGTGAGAAAGCCATCCACACATGTTTGGCCTGTCCATGTACTGCATGCTTCTACACACATGGCCAAGTGACTTGAAAGAATTGAGGAAATATTGGGTAGCATTGCTTTGAAATACATCTTATGTTATTTCGGTGAGGCAAGATAGCCTATATTGTTTGTAGTACCGTAACTTGGTGTCATTTTGATATCAATACTTTTAATCGCAGGCCTGGATTTTGTCAGTCTGCATGAATGAGTTATAGACGGGGTATGTCTTGTATGTGTGAGTAACTTGGCATTTTTGTACATTGAAAACATGTTTTTGATGAGATATAACAGACGGTATAAAGTATTAGCCATTAAAGTGGAGTGTTATGTAACGTGAAATCTATTGCACTGATGTGCTTTTCTCACGTTCAGTACTAGTAGTTATAATTATGAGTGAGTCATGATTTTAAATGTAATGTTTTAATGGGGAGTTGCAGAACGTACATATGTAGTAATTGTTTGTATGTGGCTAGATAGAGAACAGGGCGAGGTAACATGAATGTAGAAACGTGGCGTTTGCTGATAAAAAGGTTTTGTACGGTAGCCAAGTGAAGAAATATAGTTAGTAGAAATGGGAGAGTGGTGAACTGGTGTAACTTTTTAATAAAAGGAATACATTTGCCATCATGAAATGCATATGGGTGGCCGTGAGTGTGTTTTGTTAAAGCAAATATAAGTGTAAGAAAACGTTAGTGTAAAAGAGGAAATTATCTGCCTGAGGGCGAGGCGGGATTCAGTCCTTCAACCGGAGGTTTACCAGTCTGTGACTTTGTTAGTGCAGCACCATGACATAGCTATGCAATGCGTGAAATATCATTAGCAAACCTGTCCGTGGTTTTAAAGAAGAACACAGGCCATTAAGCACAGAAGAGCTCCCGTTGAATCCATATGGCTTTGCAATATTGTAGCCGGTTAATAACTGAACGTGCAGACGGTACGTCATAATGTAGTGTAAACGTTCGGTGAACGGCGGGTAGATACGGTGCAAAAGCAATAATTGAGAAGTAGTAGACAATTGGTAGTGAGGGTAAAAGCAGGTTACCTCCCTAGCTGGGCTTGAACTTACAACCCCGTGTTTCCAAGACTGTAACCTTGCCCATTGGCCACAGCAGACTAACTGTTTAAGCTGGAAATGTTTCAGAATAAAAAGGTATGGGTATTTTGCGTGTGTATGCGAGTATTTGATTGGGTCGTGTAGGTGAAGATTTGGCTGGTGTCGGTAAAATGTCCAATGGGGAGACATGTTGTTAGTGGGATAGGCGGCAAAGACCGATTGTCTGGCAGTTGGAGGGTTGCCGGTTCAAACCCCGCCCTGGGCATGTCGAAGTGTCCTTGAGCAAGACACCTAACCCCTAATTGCTCTGGCGAATGAGAGGCATCAATTGTAAAGTGCTTTGGATAAAAGCGCTATATAAAATTCAGTCCATTTACCAGAAGAAGGAAAAGGAGAAAATGCAAAATCCCCTTAGTTTGTGGCTTTATTGTGTGGACATGTGAAGTTGTTTATGAAATCTGTCTGTTGAAATGGGGTGAGAATGTACAGAATTTAATGTTTTTAAGGGCTGAGTGTCTGTGGCTGTTGTGGTTATTTCTGTGGGGAACCCTGAAAAGTGCCAAACTCTCGGTGCTGCATAGGTATGGGGCATGCCCTCGCCAAGGCGTAACTTGCATTCTGTCGTAACAGTCGCATTCTGAATCATCTGTAGGGGCTGTATGGCACAAGCTGGCTGGCTTGCAAGGAAATAGTTGCAGGAGTCAAGACGGGAGGTCACCACACTCTGGACAAGTAGCTGGGTGGAGTGCGTGGTCAGGTATGGTCGAATCCTCCTGATGTTGTACAGGAGGAATCTGCAGGACCATGATTTTGCCTTGATGTGTTCCTTGAGGTCTACCTGGTCATCCTGGACCATCCCCAGGCTTGTTGCAAAGTGAAAGGCAGTCATTGTAATGCCATTGACATTGATTGAGAGCTCCTGTAGTAGGGATGTCTTGTAGGGGATGAACAGAAGCTCTGTTTTGTTGTTTCTCATTGACCCGTATGGTCGATGGAGGGATAGAGAAGAAGATTTATGTACCATCAACATAACAGTGATAAGAGAATCCCTGTGAATTAACCTTTCTCCAGTGTTTGTTGCTCCCCCCATTATTATAGTGTTTGCAGCCATATTTGGCTGGTCTGTTTTAACCGCTCTTGTATTAACACAAAAACCATAAATCATCACCAAATTTTGTGTAACAGTGGGGGGTGGGGGGGTGTGGATGAAAGGGTGGGGGGTGAGGGGGTTGTGGTTGTGGATGTGTGGGTGAGTGGGTGTGTGCATGGGGATGTTTTCCATCTGCTGGATGAACATCAAATACAGTAGTCACCCGTTCATTTCCTATGCCGGTCATTTTAGACCTGGAACACAACAGGTGTGACAAAGTTGATTAAACCACTCAAAATTCAATGAAAGTGGTGATAAGCAATTTTATATGTTCAAATGCCTAGTGTGGAGGGAAACATAAGGTCTTGAGGCAACTGCAGCTCTATGGCTCTGTCTGTCGGTCGGTTGGTCTCACAAAAAGTCTCCCACCACGTAGCGGCCACAGTTTTCGCCCCAGTAGGCTGAAATTTGGCATGGAGGTTGGCCATGACCAAAGATAGAGCTGAGTAACTTTTCAGGCTGATTGACCAAGAGGGGGCGTGGCCTATAACAAAAATAACTCCCGAATGGATTTACAGATTTGCACAAGATTTTGTGGAAAAGTTGGTCATGCGCCAAAGAACAGCTCATTAACTGTTCATGCCAATTGGCAAAAGGGGGTATGGCAGCAGGAGTGGCCTATCACAAAAAGGCCTATCACGTAACATGGCAAAACTTTGTGGAAAATTTACGTAACACCATAAAACTTCAAGAAAAAGTTTATCATGAACTGCTGTCTAACTTATGCATGTACCACCTGACGGTCTGCAAAGCTGTGCCCAACCTCTAGCAGCCACACATTTTGAGGCTGAAATTGGGCATGGAGGTCACGTGTTTGAGGGAGGGTGTGTGCGTGGATGCATGCACGCAGACGCGTCATGCCCATTCAAGCTGGGGGGGCACGTGCCCCAGCAGATTTTTGATATCTGGATTTTTTATATTTTTATTTTATTTTATTACTATTATTTTTTATAATATGTAGTTATGATCATTTTATATTACGAGTCAAAGGTATTCTTCTGATTATGTCATAGATCATACCTCAGAAAGTCACACACCCCCTTTCCCTATGGTATTAGTTTCTTCCAAAAGTTGCTGGATGAAATCGGTTCGCAACAGCAGGTACGCACGCACACAGCACTCTGTCGCACATCAATGCTGGAGGAGATGTAGGCTTCAGCTTAACAGTGTGTTGCTGAAGTGGTTAGTAGAGCATCAATCCCTTTTTCAAACGTGTGAAAATGAAAAGCAATTAGTTATACACACTTAATTGCATTTGAGAAATATAGGCATAGTTTGCTTTGCAAGATAGTTGGCTAGTACCAGCTAAAGTTAGTAGCCATCCCTCAATCCGGTTGTTTAGCCTTCTGGCTCGCTAGCTAGTCGTGATTAGTGATAGCATAGCATGCTATTTAATATTGGTAAAGGAGAGCTGTGTGAATCTTATGGCAGTGAGCTGATTATTTTTACCACCACTATTACAGGTTATAGTAAGCAAAACACTGAATTCCATTTGATATCTCCAGGTCAAGATGCAGAGGAAAATCTCGTCATTCTTTAAAAAAACAACAGAAAGCCCCAGCCCTGTCCTCAGTCAGGAGGTTGATAGTGCAAGAGGTAGTTTATCTTAGGTGAGATTTATAGTGATCGGCTATTTTTCCTTCATGGAAATGTATGCAGATTTAATTGTGTGTAGGTGTGGTTGCAGGTTGTATGTACTTAGGCGAGTGGTGATGATGGATCTTTCAAGGAGGCTAAGCAGTTTGGAAAATAGGTTACTACTGCTCAGTCTGAGCTTTTATTGGCAATGGAGCAGACACTGCTATGTGATGTCAGCACAGTCTCATCTGTACTCATGCTGCGTCCGATGCACTGTGTTTGAAAATACAAATGCTACCATGTTGGCAGGTTCCTTTCATCTGTGGCTTCATTATCTATGTTCTCTAAATTAATTTGCATTGTGGATATAGTCTTTTTATGTGAATTTATGTCCCTTAAAATTTTTGGGTGAAGCAGACAAGATTTAGCTCTTTTTCAAGAAAAGTGGCAGCAGTGTAGAAGCTAGTGTAGAAGTGAGTGTTATTTCCAATAAACATAACAGCACAAATAATTGACATGAAAATCTCCAAATAAATATACAGTATTTACCCTAATATAAAGTGGGAGCTTCCTGAGCTACAAAAACTGATTTAGTGACGTTTTAAAATAATCCCCCCAAAGTCTTTGAATATATATGTCAGATTGCAGAAAATTGCATCATTATTTTCTTTCTTTTTCTGGGGAAGGACCCCCATGCCCCCTGCTCTAATTGTGCCCCTCCAGAATTCTGCATGACGCCCCTGCATGCACGCATAGATGCATGCGCGTGTGCGGTCGCAGCTATTGCGGATTCGCACTTGTTACCTTAAAAAAGATATGGCCCTGCATTCAAATCTGAAATTGATCTGTATTTGCCAGGAAAAAAGCTAAAATTCCCTTTTTTACATGAGGCTGCAGCCATCTTGGAACTAGAGTTTGTGACATCATTGGCATTAGTCTCGGCTGCTCAGTTCCTATTGGTAGACGGCTGACTTTCAGTGAGCTCAACGACGAACCAGGAGGAAAGAAACAAAACAAAAAATGCATAGAGAGTTTTTCTGTATTGCCCCAGGGTGCTCAAATGAGTATTACTACACAATACCTATCATTTTCATGAACTGCCTCTGACGAGACTGCAACCACTGAGCTGCTGGCTGCTCAGAAATGGTCCACCTGTGGGACGGGGTGACGGGTCTGCAGTGATGCTTTGTTTTTCAGACCACAAACCGACTGAAGCCAGACGCTGTGGTTGGGCGGGAGGGCAAAATTAGCAATTAACTTATCTACAGTATGTCTTGATATCAAGTGTTTAGATTATGGCCTCAGAGAGAGAAACAGTGAACTGGATACAATATTGGCTTGAAGACTGCTGCCTACCCTCCCCTCCATGAACATTAAAGGAAACGTCCTTTACGCCACTCTGATACCCTTATCTAGGCAGGCGATCTATGGGTCCCACCTCCTGCAGAGTTTGTCTCAGGAGAGACACACCAGAAGACAGAGCTATTTACAAGGCCAGAGGCCCAGTGTGGCTACAGAATGAACAAAGATCCTGTTCTGTTTGATCTTAAGTTTAAATGCAATCTGTGACATTTTATTGAAATCATTGACTGAAAACTTTATGTTTATGTTACAAGCACAAGCAAACTTCCATGCTTTTTATTGGTATTCAATAACTTAACGGAATTACCTCCTAATATATTCACGTTTGTTCTTGTTAGAAAGGGACTAAATTCCTGAAAACTTAGGCAATAATATGGTTCTTAGCCATGCTTTCAACAACATAAGGTCACTTTAATTAATAAGTACACTGTCAGCTTTTAGATAAGGCAGTCTTCATCATAAAGGAGCATGCCCCCCTTCACCAACTGAACTTGGCATTGCCCAAACAGGGCAAACATGCTCAAGACATGTTGCGTCAAGTGTTTATGATGGCCTCAGGAAAAAGTTGTGTTGTGTTGCAGCTGGTCTTTATTTTGGTGGTGGTTTCTTGGTTGTGCGTTTTAGTGCATTTCCTTTGTTCCCGTGGCACTGGAAGAGGGGAATACTTTGATAAGGTCTGGCTCTTCAGTCTTTCTTTTCTGGTAATCTAAATTTTGTTTGATGTCTTCTGTTTTGTTTTGTAACTTAGGAGTAGACCTGATACAGAGTTTGATTTGGTTTGTCAGTTGATTCCACCAGGTTACTGTCGACTGACCTATCAATGATTAAATTCATGATTGTCATATTCAATAATACTTGTTAAATTAAATCACGTAAAATATATTTTATATGTACGTTAAGTGAGGGGTTTTAGCACGCAATACCACTTGTGTTCAGTATTCAGAGTGCTGAACATTGTTACAAGGGCATTGACCAAAGCACTGGATTCAGAAAATAAACATATTTTTACTTAATTGTTGCTTGCCCGACAGTGCCTCCTGGAGTTTTAAATACACTGCTGTCTGAGCTTTAATCTCAATATAAACTGTCGCTGGGTCCATACAGCCTGCTCACTGCTTATTCCTGTATTTTAATGTATAAACACAATGTGCAGATGTTCCCCTGTCATACAGTACTGCACTGCTGCCCTGCTCTCCCTGGGAGTATTGGGGCTCCCCCACTCCCTGCCCACTGATCCCTTAGCAGTGTGCAGCACCAGGGGGTCCTGAGACGGCCTCAGCACAGGGGCTCAGCTGATCCCTTAGCCCGTAGTGATGGATGACAAAGGGATTTTACATTTGTGCAACCTCATATTTGTACCCCAGTGAAACAGGAAATGGTGAAAGGCAGTAAACAGTTCCGGGGGACTGAGATCAATTTTTTTTCAAATCAAATTTCATTAGATGCCACTTTGTTTGGCTTTATTTCAAATATTCTTTCGGGGTGCCAATAATTTTGACCCCTATGTTTTTGAGAAAAATACTATTTTCGTAAGTTTTTTATAAGAATTATGTTTTATTAAAGTGAAAGTAAGCAGTTTCTACAAATGTTTGAGCAGAAAATTAAAATCATTATGTTTAAATGTTTCTTTTATACAATCATTTATGCTCATTTTAATGAAGAGTGCCAATAATTCTTCATTACTTGAATGTATGAACTCTTCTTTGCAGACTGAGCATTAGTGGAACGTTATTGGTCCATTCCTGGAACATCAGTGCCATCTGAACACATCTTCTCAGCTGCTGGTCTCACCTTCAGCAGACTGCACACCAGACTGACTCCAATGCACATAGACATTGTCATTCCTTAACAAAAATGCTTAAGTATTAAGTTACGCATATTTTAAGTCATTCTTTTTATAGGCCATGGAGTAGATTTTATTCTAATCAGTTAATCATTATTAATCAAGTATTGGGTGCCGACGATTGATTAAAAGAATTGCACAAAATTCTCTGTGTTCTCTTCCAGGAGGGCGGTAGCCTCCTTTCGCATTGGACACGCTACTGTCTGTCAGAGCCTCACTTGGTGCAATTGGATGCTTCTATGGAGGTCTGGACCGGATGTCATTCCCTAGAGTTGGCTTTCAAACACAAGATGATGAAAGAGGAGTTTATTTATGGCACCAATGCAGTGATTTGTTCGAGCAGAGATGCATACTTCAGTCAGTCTATAAGTAAGCCACGTACTTTGGATGCGCTGTAGGACAAAGAGTACTTTATAATATGACAAAATATGAGAGTTGGCAATAACCATGAATAGAAAGCTTTAACAGTGTTAAGAGGCAATCATTTTATTTACCAGACATGGCAAGATGGACTGGACACTATGCTATAAGAGAGGAAAGGACATGCACCTGAAGAGATTGTAAGATAAAGAAACGGAACACAAAGAAATTGTGATGCATACCAAAAATGCTTTTTAAGAAAGAACTTTGGATAATGAAGTAAATTGTTTGAGCTTCCCTTAAATGCTACCCAGAGAACATCTCCCACAATCCACACTAGTTTACATTTGACAAAATAAAGTCTGAACTGACCAAAACTCTAGTACCTACCGCCATCCCCAGGAGAACCCCCCCCTACAGGGTTTGGGGGCACTACATGGTAATTATACTGACAGTAAATAAGGGGCATTGTACTACTGGTGTGCCCTAATGATTGAATATATCATTCCTGTATGTGTTGCATGTCCTCCTGCAAGGGTTTACAGTGATGGTCCTTCTAAGGACTGTTTTATACTTCTGTGTAGTCTGCATAGTTTGCGTGATTTGCATTGTGTGCTACATTTGCAAATCATTTATATGGCATGTTGTACAGGTACAGGTTGTGATTTTCCACCCACTTACAGATACCTTCAATTCCATATCTTTCATATCCTTTAATAAACTTGTATCACATCCATACTGTATGCTATAGGAACGAGGCACAGACGAGGCAGACAGTGCTGGCAACATGCCTGTTGAGGACTTTTATTGTGACAGCGGTATCACAATGAATGAAGACAGGGGAAAAGTGAAACATGAAAGACGAGGTGAAAGACTACTCAAAGAGAGAGATCAGGCTACTAAAATGGTGGGGGAAGCAAAAGTGCTAGGGAAGTGCAGGTGGGTCCAAAATTCAGGCCACGAGGAGGGGCACGTCTGAGTCTGCCACAAAAAAAAAATATACGAGAATCAGAGACCCTGTTAGTCACTCAGTGAGGGGATAAGCCAGCACACCCCTATAGTGAGACCATGAGGCCTATATAGGGCCAGCAGCTACTCAGGCAAAGGGGAAAGTGGTGTGGAAAAAGCACTGGTATGCTGCCGGTGGCCTGACTGTATCTCAGTTCCAGGTCTGAGTATGGAGTGGAGGTGCTGAAACTCAGCCCTGTCCCTCCGGCACTGTCCAGGTCTGAGTATGGAGTGGAGGTGCTGAAACTCAGCCCTGTCCCTCCGGCGCTGTCCAGGTCGGAGTGTGGAGTGGAGGTGCTGAAACTCAGCCCTGTCCCTCCGGCGCTGTCCAGGTCTGAGTGCGGAGTGGAGGTGCTGAAACTCAGCCCTGTCCCTCCGGCGCTGTCCAGGTCTGAGTGTGGAGTGGAGGTGCTGAAACTCAGCCCTGAGTGGTGGCTGATGACAGGGAGGGGCGGGGCTCCAGAGGCCGACACCACAATACTTATATATGAGCATGTGCATTACTTCCTGTTTCTACAGTGAATCTGCCTTTAGCTGTGTGTTAGTTTGCAGTGCTGTGGGAAGGTTGTCACAGATAACCAAAAGGAAATAATCTAAGTCACTATCCACTCTGAAAAATGTGTGTTGCCTTTTTCATCTTTACTTTTGGTGGTGCCCAAACATCCTACAGCACTGAAAACTAACTCACTGTCCACTTTGAAAGATGGCAGCTGCACTTCTGGGTTGGGATGGGAGGGTTAAGCCGAGAGAACAGATTATAGAAAAGGTAGATGAGCCCTTTGCCCCAATTCGGAGAATTTACAGTATAAGAAAAGGGAACATTTGGGTCAGAATTACATCTGTAGAACTGTCAGTTCAGTCCAGCAGGATGTTTAATTTTCAGGTCCAAAATACTGCAGTTGGAGAGTGTAGCACACACATCTTCCTCAGAGCAACATCACCTTTAAAATCCTCAATTTCACTCTTCATCGCTGAACACTGTCATTGGCACATTTCCCACATTAGATACATGCTTCATGTATACCTAATATAATAATACTATAATATATCAACTCTTCTTTGCAGACTGAACAACTGTAAACTCACACAGACGTGCTGTAATATTGTGGCCTCAGCTCTCCAGTCATCACACTCACCCCTGAGAGATCTGGACCTCAGCTGCAATAACCTGGGAGATTCAGGAGTGAAGCTGCTCTGTGCTGGACTGATGAGTCCAAACTGTGAACTACAGAGACTGGGGTAAGTGGTGCTGTGTATTGTGTGATCTTAACTAAATAGTATTTGTGATTATGGTTCTATTAAGTGAAATATTAAAAAGCTTTTCTCTCTCGGTTTACTCCTCTGTCCACCAGCATTCTTTCTTTGCCCATATATACCTTAATCCTCTATCACAACAAGCAAATGAAAGCAGGATAAAACCTTATGAGGATTGCCAGGTTTGTGGTTCCTGAGCAGAATGTAAGGTTTCAGTGGAGTCTGTAGTATAAGGTCACAGGTGATGACTGGATGCTGAGCGTCTGATTGACATGGTAAAAGATTGACCGCCTGTATAGTAAAATGTTTCAGGTCTGTCACACATTGAAGTCCACATCCATCTCCATTATTCACTACCTGCTATGAACTCTAATGAAATCCATACATTTACCCCACTCTCTTTCACACACTGACATTTTGATGAAAGTGAGTTTTACTCCTTCATCACACACCTGTGGGTGCTGCAGGATTGTGGTGTTTCTGAAAGGATTGTGAATAAAATGATATTTTATTCTGCTGGTAAAGCCGGGCATTAACTATTGGCCGGTAGGGTGTGTGTGTACATCTTGGTGGGAGAGTGTCCATCTGAACAACATGTGAGATGTTGTTTAGATGCAGTGTTACATCGTTTAGTTTAGTCACTCTTCTGTGGTTCCAGTCCCAAGTAATAGTCTGGATATTATACCACTGTAAGCAGACATGGAAGTTGTGTGGAATAGCCTGATTCAAAGATCAATGTTCTGGCTCTAGCTCCTATCATCTAAAGGATAACATCATTTACAGGAGTATTTCTTAGATAAGTATTCTAATTCTTTCAAGTGCCCCGACTTATTACATTTTTTGTGCAGTTTATATTACTCCACAAGCGCTACCATACATGTTGATAAGGGGTTTTAAAAGAAAAACATGACTTAATGTATCAGGCTTTCATTATCATTATTATCATCATTGTTACAATAATAATTAAATGCAACGCAATAATTAGCCTGTTATATTCGCAGAAGTGTGCGTGAATAAAATGAATGGATTGATTATAGGGCAAGGACACAGAAAATAGGTGCAATGTGTGGAATTTTCAAAAGACACCACGTTTTAAAATATCTAGTGTCTACCAGCAGTAAAGGTTAGTGGTAATAATCAGTTGTGGTGTTCTCATACAGCCACTAGATGGCGATGCAGTGCAATTCCAGTTGATGCCGTAGTTCAGTGGTACTCACTAATTTTCTTAGGAGAGCCACTTATGAGTAAGACCATTACTCCAAGAGCCACAGAGATTGCAGATATAACTCTTTTTTATCATCACTCTCAAGATATTTACCATCTTTGTGTATGTTTAAAAAAATACAGTACCATGCTTTCCATCCTTACATCTCTTTTTATTCTCAATTCATAGTTACATTGCATTATTAAAAGATTTAATACTTGTGTGTGAGTGTGTAAGGCTGGGAGTGGAACTCATCTCATGTTTGTATGTACATATGCAATTATACATAAGCATTATCAACATGAAATAAAAAAAAAAGTTCACAGAAATGTATATATTGGCCTACTAATAGAGATTAAAAACTTATTTTTCTCTGTTATATTTGTATCAATATGTTGAGGCTCTCATGTATTTTAGCTGTCCCTTGACTTTCTCCATGCAAAACTTGTAGTTAGTGGTTGCAATCCTAGTCAAACAATCAAGATGCACATCTATAAACCTACTTCTATCTTTTCTTTTGACAATGCTCATTATAGAAAATGTTGCCTCACGTGAGTAAGTGCTCACAAAAAAGCTCATTACCTTCTGCACACAGAGCTTTAAATGTGGATAATCTGAGGCTGGGACCATGCTCCAGAAATGAGCAACGCCTGATCTGAGCTCAGTTTTCAGTACATCGTTGACCTGCAGCTCAAGAATCTCACTCTGTATTACAGCAAGGTCTGGACAAAGGTTTTTCAGAGCAGGTGTAAGGCTTGACAATGGCACATTAAAAGGGTTCTCAATTAAATTGAAAAGCTCCCTATACCCCACAACATCTTGAAATCTCCTTTCAAATTAATTTCTTATTTCCTCCCATATGCCTACAAATTCATCGTAGTCAAAATGTTGCAGTAGATCAGGGTTATCAGTTGTGCAGGCTCTTAGATTGGGAAAGTGAAGACATTCTCTGTCGGGTATGAAGAGAGTGGTGATCTTGTGCTGGGAAGCAGTGACTGCTCTTAGCATGTTACCTGGGTGCTTCCCTTTTCCTTGGAGTTGGAGGTTAAAGGAATTCAGCTGGGATGTGATGTCAGTGAGGAGTGTCAGCTGTAATATCCAGTGTGGGTCCTCAAGCTTTGGCTCAGCCCTCCCCTTGCTTGCAAGAAAATCAGGGATGTGAGGAAGTTGAGTACAGAATCGTTCAAGCACCTGGCCACGCGATTGCCATCTCACTTAGTTGTGCATCACCAGATCCCCGTACTCTGCCTCATATTCCTCCAGAAGTGCACGGAATTCCCAGTGATTAAATGCCCTGGCCTCGATAAAGTTGATGACTCGCACAACAAGCTGCATCACATTCTTTAGCTCTTGGTTTTTAAGTTTTGACACCAGTGCCTCCTGGTGAATTATACAATGAAAGGAGACAAACTTGGGAATGCTGTCTTCCATCAGTCCGATAAGTCCCTTCTCTCCTTCCCTCTCATGCTTGGAGCTCCGTCGGTGCACACCAACACAAGTTTCTACCAGTCGATTTGTTTCTCTGCAAAAAAGTTCATCAGTGCTTGAAAATCGTCCTCCGCTCTGGACTGTCCATGAAGTGGTAACAGACATAACAGCTGCTCCCGAAATTTGTTCTTTTGAATAAAGCGAACCCACACACACAATTGCACCATGTCGCTTATATCCGTGCTCTCATCGAGTGCAATGCTGTAACATGGTGTCGCTGCAAGATCTGTAATTCGCTGTTCCTGGATATCTTTCCCAATAAACTTGATCCTCCTCATTAATGTTGAATCTGAAAGCTGCAGTGCATGTATTTGTTTTATTATTATTATTATTATTATTATTATTATTATTATTATTAGGGGCCAAGCACCGAAGGTGCAGGGCACCTATTGTAATCGTTAGTATTATTATATTTTCCGTAATGGGAGTCTATGGCAGCCCATAGAACCCATTGGTGGTTTTTTATGAAATTTGGCACATTGATGAAGGACAGTCCAATGTATCCAGGCATCGCATTTGGGGTCAATCCATCCATCTCTGTAGCGCCACCAACAGGTCATGGCTATTTCAATACACCCATTGGCGTTAATTTCCGCCATATGGGATTTTCCGCCATTTTGAATTTTTTGAAAAACCTACTTCTGCGAACTTGTCCTAGAGCGTTGATCTGATCACCACCAAATTCGAGACATATCATCTACCGATGGTGCTGACCAAAAGATAGTCACAGAATTTTGATTGACCAAATGATATGGCCACTATGAGCCAATGAGTATGTTGGAGGGCGTGGCTTTTAGCATAAAGGTGTATAAATTCTGAATGGTTTGACCAAACACCACGAAACTTTGTAGGCATATCAGTACCCATAAGTGGAGGCTAACCATCCATTTTTTGCCCGATCAAACAAAAATAGTGGCGCTAGAGAGCTCATTTCCTGTTTAGGCATAACCACTATGCTGATATTTTCAAAACTCAGCACATTGGTATAGGGCAACTCCAAATAGACAGGGAGCAAATATGAAGCTGATTGGCCATAAGTTGGCGCTATCATGAGCTAAAAGGTGTTTTTTTGAATAACTTTGAACAAGCATATCTCCGGCTACATTCATGAAATTTTGGACATATATGCAACTCGTCAAGCGTAACAACTTTCCCATAAGGACCCATATGCTCCGCCCATTAGATTTTCCGCAAATTAGACTTTTTTGAAAAATGCTTCAAATGCTTTCTGCCATGGAAGTATAGACTTTTTTATGTCATTACACATTAACAACAGCAGATGGCGCCATTTATCTATAAAATGGTTGCTGTTCACAAGGAGATGGTTCAATGGTATTAGAAATCCCAGTAGACTATTTTTTTTAAAAATATTCATTTAATTTAAATAACTTATTCATTTGAAAACGTGATTGCGTTTTATTTTCTTTTAAATGTGACAATCTCATGTAAAACGTAGAAAATATATCAGCATACCCTGTTTTGTTTGTTGTATCAAGTGGCTTCAAGTTCAGGGTGCGTCCACTTTCAGTTTGTACCTTGTCCCTGTGTTCATGCGGGTTTCCTCTGGGCATTCTGGATTTCTACCGCAGTCCAAACGCATTCAGGTAATGTCAATTGGACATGATGTATTGCTCATAGGTGTAAGTGAAAGAGTGCGTGTGAATGTGCCTGTTCACCCTGTGATGGTTCCCCTGTAGTGCTTGGCCCCTTCATTGCTGCTTTCAGCTATATTTATTATTATTATTATTATTATTATTATGCACGGTACATTATCTCTGCTGAGGTCAAAAAGTTTAACAATTTCAGCGTCCGTGAAAGCCTTTTTATGCCTAGCTAAAATCCATGCGGTCTCCTAAGTGGCCTCAGTCGATTTCTCGGCAACAGAGACTGATCTCGCCATAATTTTTTGCTGCTCAGTCAGAGTCTGTGTCAACTGTTTAATTTTATTAGTCCTCAGGTTGCTACCTGGTGGGTACAACATGTTGTACTTGGCGTGAAAAGCACTGAAGTGGCGTTCAAGGTTATACCGTTTACAATTGGCACTAGTCTTCTCGCAAATTAGGCAGAATTGAGTGGATTCGTATTGCACAAAGAAAAACTCATCAGTCCATGTATCCTGAAATTTTTGGTGTTCGTCCTGAATTGACCGCACCTTTTTCTTTGCTGGTGCAGCATCGGTGTCTTGGGCTTCTCGGCCAAACTGATCGCATTTTCCCGTTCTTCCTCACGTGCTCTTTCTCCTCGGGCCTGTTTCTAACTCCGTCACCGTCAGCTAATGAAGAATCACTTTTCTCGTTCTGCTTTTTTCTAATCATAAATCTGTCCATTTTGAGTGGGCAGAGGCCGAGACAATATTTGATATAACCTTATGTCAAACGGCATTATGGAATATCGAATTTAGGCTTTCATGCTAAACTTGCAAAACCATTCGCAAATGCAAAGCTACACACATAGACTATACGACTACCCATGATCCCTCGCTGTTACGTAGCCTACGTTCTTTGATGTATCTTCAGTATGCTGCCATCTGCTGGATAATTCATTTCAATGTGCTAAAACAGGACATACATGGAACATATAGAAGTAAGTTATAGCTATATTCTTATTGTTATCAGTATATATATTATATATGAGCCGCAAAACAGTCTCACGAGCCGCGTAATGAGTAACAATGTGCTACAGGAATAAGATAGAAGGGTACAAATGATAAGTGATCCTAGATTTGGAGTGCCCTGCAGAGAGTGCCCTGGGAGTGGTGGCAGTGTAGCACAGTGGGTAAGGAACTGGGCTTGTAACCGAAAGTTTGCAGGTTCGATTCCTGGGTAGGACACTGCCGTTGTACTTAACCTGAATTGCTTCAGTACATATCTAGCTGTATAAATGGATACAATGTAAAATGCTATGTGTAAGTCAAACTGGATAAGAGCGTCTGCTAAATGCCTGTAATGTAATGTGATGTAATGAGTAGTGGTAGTTAGTCCAGGTACAGACAGAAGAGATGCGTTTTCAGACTATGGCAGAAGATGGGCAATGACTGAGTGGTTCGTAGAGGAACAGGGAGTTCATTCCAATACTGGGGAGCTAGTGTGGAGAAGATCTGTGGTAGGGAGAACCATTCACCCCAAGGGAGTGCAAGTCACCCTGCTGCCGCAGAGTGGAGTGGTCAAGCTGCCGTGTAGGATTGAATCGTGTCCTATAAGTAGACGGGAGCTGTTCTTTTGGCTGCAGTGCAGGCAAGGGTCAGGACTTTGAACCTGATCCTGGCGGCGATTGGTAGCCAGTGGAGTGACCTCAGCAGGGGAGTGATGTGAGAGAACATAGGAAGGTTGAAGATAAACAGAATTCTGAATCATCTATAGTGGCTGTATGGCATAAGCTGCTGGCTTGCAAGGAGAGTTGCAGTAATCAAGACGGGAGGTCACCATAGCCTGGACAAGTAGCTGGGTGGAGTGCATAGTCAGGTATGGTCAAATCATCCTGATGTTATACAGGAGAAATCTGCAGGACTATGATGTTGCCTTGACGTGCTCCTTGAGGTCCTGCTGGTCATCCAGGACCACCAGGCTCTTGCAGAGTGAGAGACAGTCACTGTGGTGCCCAGCAGTGATTAAAGCTCCCACAGTAGGGAGGTCTTGTGATGGATGAACAGCAGCTCAGTCTTTTTGAGGCTGAGCTTCAGGTGATGGCTGGCCAACCAAGTTGAGATGTCAGCCAGGTTGGAAGATATTCTCTCATTAACCGTAATGGAAGAGGGAGGGAAAGAGAAGAGTTGTGTATCATCAGCATAGCAGTGATAAGAGAAGCCATGTAAATGAATGACCGAACCAAGAGATTTGGTGTAAATGTAGAACAGCAGAGGCCCCAGTACAGATCCCTGTGGGCCTCCTGTGAAAAGGGGATGAGGTGCAGAGACAGACCCCATCCAGGTGATCTGGTAGGACCTATCTGAAAGATAGGAAGCAAACCAAGACAGGGCAGTTCCAGAAATGGCCATCTCAGCCAAGGTGGAGATGAGTAGTTTGTGGTCAACCGTGTCAAATGCTTCAGACAGTTCTAGTAGGATCAGGCAGTGGCAAGTGCCTCCGTCACAGCCAGGAGGGCAGTCTCTGTTGAGTGCTCGGATCAAAAGCCAGACTGGTAAAGGTCAAACAGGTTAACCAGCATTTATTACAGTAAAGAGGACAAAGTTATTACATGAAGGACAAAGTTATTAGATTAACTATTTTTATTATATTAAGTGTTGTTACACTTGTTCATGTGACTCTGGTTTGTTTGCTTTTTACCTTAAATAAGATATAGCCCTGCATTCAAATGTGAAATCAATCCGTTTCTGTCAGGACCACTGTCATCAAAGTAGATCTTTATTGACAATAAAGGCAATACAGTTGTTTGGCGGTATGGCTCTGTTCTGGAGCTCTCCCGCCAACCACGCAGCCCGCGTGGATAAGGCCGGGAGGCCAGCAGCCAAACCCCCCTAGAGGGGTACACACAGAACAGATCCAGCAGCAAAGCAAGTTCTTAACACATAGGGATGGAGCAATGCAATTTCTTAACACATAGGAATGGAGAAATGCAAATTCTTGACACATAGGGATGGAGCTGGGGTGGTGGAGGGGATTTACAAAGCAACGTGCAGCAGCTTGCATGCAGGAGGAGCAGCCGAATGAGTAGAGGGAGGCTGTTTAAGTAGACCGCCCTGTTAAGTGAATGTACTGTGATAGGCGAACATCACTCAGCTGAGCCATCAGCTGATTCAGCCAGAGCGCTTAACTCTTTTGGCCTGCCAGAACTACGCGATGCTCCATATTTGCCAGAAAAATTCCCTGTTTTGCATGAGGGTGCAGCCATCTTGGAACAAGCTAGTTGCTCTCATAGCGATCTGGTTGGGCTTGCCCCTGGGTCGACGGTACTGCTGCCCCCGGTGCCGGACGTTCAGGCGGAGAGTAACGTTTGTGCCTGAGGACATCAGGCTGATTCCTGATCACCTCTCCCCTGCACTCTCTAAGCCTGAATGGCACAAGTGAAATTGTACATGTGCGTGTGTTTTTACATGTACATATATACTCCATAACCTTTTATTGCACTTTTTTTCTG
The DNA here is from genome assembly GCF_018555375.3 of Anguilla rostrata. Taxonomy (NCBI): domain Eukaryota; kingdom Metazoa; phylum Chordata; class Actinopteri; order Anguilliformes; family Anguillidae; genus Anguilla; species Anguilla rostrata. Next base: position 2,984,992 of record NC_057948.1, read on the forward strand.
CATTTTTAAAAAATTTGTTTATTTGAATTTCAGTTGTATGTGACGTCAGGTCATTGAGTATATTATCTCCCATCTGTTTTTGATGTTGATTGATAATATGCCCAGAAATTAATTGCTCCTCAGGAATAAATAAAGTTTACTTAATTGAACATCATTGGCATTAGTTGTGGCTGCACAATTCTTATTTCTAGATGGCTGACTTTCAATGAGCTCAACAATGAATTGGGAGGAAAGAAACAAAACAGAACAAAAGGAACAAAGGGTCCTGTTGTATTGCCCCAGGGTGCTCACATGAGTCTTGCTACACAATACCTATTCATTTTCACAAACTGCCTCTGACGAGACCGCAACCACTGAGCTGCTGACTGCTCTGAAATGGAAGAGTCCACCTGTGGGACGGGGCGACGGGTCTGCAGTGATGCTTTGTTCTTCAGACCACGAACCGACTGAAGCCAGACGCTGTGGTTGGGCGGGAGGGTAAAATTAGCAATTAACTTATCTACCGTATGTCAGATATCAAGTGTTCATATTATTGGCCTCAGAGAGAGAAACAGTGATCTGGATACAATATTGGCTTGAATACTGCAACCTACCTTCCCCTCCATGAACATAACAGAAACGTCCTTTACACCACTCTGATACCCTTATCTAGGCAGGCGATCTATGGGTCCCACATCCTGCGGAGTTTGTCTCGGGAGAGACAAACCAGAAGACAAAGCTATTTACAAGGTCAGAGGCCCAGTGTGGCTACAGGACAAATAAAGATCCGGTTCTGTTTGATCTTAAGTTTAAATGCAATTTGTGGCATTTAATTGAAATCATTGATTGGAAAATCTTTATGTCTATGTTAGAAGAAGAAGTAAACTTCCATGCTTTTTATAGGTATACAAAAGCTGAACAGAATTACCTCTTATACTACCTATTATATTCCTGTTTGGTCTTGTTAGAAAGGAACTAAATTCATGAATAGTTTGGTAATAATCCATGAATATTTAGCCCTGCTTTCAACAACATAAGGTCACTTTAATGTAATAAGTACACTGTCAGCTTTTAGATAGACCAGTCCTTGTGTTAAATGAGCCTGCCTCCCCGCCCACCCCCCAACTTTCCACACCTCACCTTGGCATCTCTCAATCAGGGCAAACATGCTCAAGCCATGCTGCGTTAAGTGTTTATGATGACCTCAGGAAAAAAGTTGTCTTGTATTTGGTCTTTATTTTGGTGGTGGTTTCTTGGTTGTGCATTTTAGCTAATTTCATTTGTTCCTATGGCACTGAAACAGGAAGAGGGTAATACTTTGGTATGGTCTGCCTTATCAGTCTCTCTCTCTTTTCTGGTAATCCCAAATTAGCATGTTGTTTAATTTCTTTTGTTTTGTTTTGTACCTTAGATGCAGTGAGCCTGCATTCAATGAGTGCATGATTTCAAGAGTGTATCATTTCAATTCACTATTTTAATTGACTCCTTATTTAATAAAATTATTTAGTCTTCTTACTTGATACATAATTTGTTTTGGCTTGTCACTTGATTCGACCAGGTTACTGTCGACTGACCTATCAAAGAATTTGTCTAATTAATTTATAAATGTCATTTTCAATAATAATTGTTAAATTAAGTCATGTAAAATACATTTTATATGTAGGTTAAGGGAGAGGTTCTTGCACGCAATACCGCTTGTGTTCAGTATTCAGAGTGCTGAACATTTTAACAAGGGCATTGACTAAAAGTACTTGTCTGAGGGTGGCACGGTGGTGCAGTTGGTAGCACTGTCACCTCACAGCAAGAAGGTTCTGGGTCAACTCCGGTGTCACACACCGTAACTACCCCGATAGAGACAGAAGAGCTGGACACAGGGAGATTTGGAAATTCCAGATATCTCTAACGTTTTATTGGGGTAGCGAGAGAGAGCGTAATCACAAACAAACACAAACGAAAAACCTTCGCTCATCACCCTCACGGGATCTGGGCAAAAACAATAAACTAAAATAACAAAGACAAAATAAATGAAATTATGCGAGCACTTTTCAGCCTTTTCTCTGGTCTGTACGTGCTCTCTCTCACCATCGTGGGGGATCCCGGTCTCAGACGCCTACTGTGGAAAGAAGCACACTTTTAAATCCTGGATTGATTCATAACATCATCCAGGTGTGTGTCTGCTTAACCAGTTGGCGTGGTCCTCTAATTACCCTGAATTCCTCCTGCAAACTGAGCCCTGCCACATCCGACCTGGGCCTTTCTGTGTGGAGAATGGCCTTTATTTTGCATGTTCTCCCCGTGTCCACGTGGGTTTCCTCCGGGTACTCCGGTTTCCTCCTACAGTCCAAAGACATGCAGGTAGGCTAATTGAAGACAGTAAAGTGCCCATAGGTGTGAGTGTGTGAGCGCATGGTGTGTGTGTCCTTTGATAGATTGGCAGCCTGTCCGGCCCAATGCACACTGGGATAGGCTCATTACATTACATTACAGGCATTTAGCAGACGCTCTTATGCAGAGCGACTTACACAACATTTACATAGCATTTTCTTTTTATATTGTATCCATTTATACATGATAGATGTCACTCCGACAGTGCCTCCTGGAGTTTTACATGCAGTATTGAAATGGAGTAATCTTTGTCTGATGTTACGTGTGCATGTAAATACACTGCTGTTTGAGTTTTAATCACAATAGAGACCGCTGCTGGGTCCGTGCAGCCTGCTCACTGCTTATTCCTGGATTTTAATGTATAAACACAATGTGCAGATGTTCCCCTGTCATACAGTACTACACTGCTGCCCTGCTCTCCATGGGAGTATCGGGGCTCCCCCACTCCCTGCCCACTGATCCCATAGCAGTGTTCAGCACCAGGGGGTCCTGAGACGGCCTCAGCACAGGGGCTCAGCTGATCCCTTAGCAGTGTGTAGGATAAGGAGATCCTAACTAGCTGGTTGGTAGCTGTCGGCTGCCTAGCATGAGGAACCTACAACACACAAACCAGATTTGTGTAGGTCAACAACCGTCTGTATCTTCTGAGTTGAAAGCTCTTTGGTTTTCCCCATGGTCATAGATGACAAAGGGATTTTGTATGTGTGCAACATCATATTTATACGCCAGTGATTCAAGGAATTGTGAAAGGCAGCTATACAGTTTCTGGGGGCAGTTCTGGAGATCAAATAAAATAAAAAATTTCTTCAGATGCCACTTTGTTTAGTTTTATTTTAAATATTCATTAGGGGTGCCAATAATTTTGACCTCTATGCTTTTGAGAAAACTGCTATTACTCAAAAGTTTTTTTTAAAGAATTTTTTTTTTTATTATACTGAAAGTAAGTAGTTTCTCCAAATGTTTGAGCGGACAATTTGCATCATTGGGTATATTGATTGTCTTACACAATAATTTTTGCTAATTTTCATAAAGAGTGCCAGTAATTCCTGAGTTGAATGTATAAACTTTTCTTTGCAGACTGATCAGCTGTGTCCTTACGCAGAAGTCCTGCAATATTGTGGCCTCAGCTCTCCAGTCATCAAACCCATCCCTGAGAGATCTGGACCTCAGCTACAATAACCTGGGAGATTCAGGAGTGAAGCTGCTCTGTGCTGGATTGAGGACTCCAAACTGTAAACTGCAGAGACTGGGGTGAGTAGTGCTGTGTATTGTGTGATTTTAAATTGGTAGAATTTGTGATGATGTGTGTAAGAGTGTGAATTGTATCACCGGGTGGAAAAAAACCTCACTAATATTCAGAACCTGTAACCAGAATGTTTATGTGTGAATACGAGTTAGCGTATAAGCACATTAACAGGGGTGTGCTCATATGAAATGATGGGCGGCAAGACATTGTATCCTGGAGAGACTATCTACTGCTGCCAGGCATTCGTTCAAGTGTTCTGTGACATCAAGACCTTCAATCATAGGAATCCAGGAATCAAAAAATAACAACTAATTAAAGCTTACCCCATCTGGGTGAAGAGACTAATCCAAGTCTAAATATCCCAGGGCATGACCTCTGTATTATTTTATTGAATGACTTTCAGATCCATCTGGGCACTGACTCTAACAGCGACCCCAGAGGAGCTGCACATCCTGCTAGTGAAACTAACAATATGCCCAGTGAGTAACCCAGTTAAGGTGTTACCTCAAAACTTTAAGTTACTGTCATAACCCCAGTTCTCTGAGATCCACCTATGGGGAATGACAACCGGTCATGACTTGTGTAGAAGCATCCAATTGCTCCAAGTCTGGCTCTGACAGACAGTAGCTTGTCCAATGCTAAACGAGGCTACCGCCCTCTTGGAAGAGCACATAGGACCCTGCAGTATTACTACTCCTCAGTGAATGTATTCACTTCACATAAGTGGCAGGCAGGGCAGTCTTGGTGGATCTCTCCACCGGGGTTACGACCAGGGGTTAAATTGGGGTAGACCCGGGTGGACAGGGTCCACCCACCTTTGGTAAATAAATAAATAATTTCGACCGGCAGTTTTACAAATAACTATGACAATCCAGTCCATTTTTCGTAGGCTCCAGTCCATGTGTTCCCTCTAGCCAGTTACTCGCTCAACCAATCAAAGAACTGAAGAAAAAAAACTCAGGAGGAACAGTTGTTCATATAGACAGGCACAGAAAGGAAATTATCGTTGATTGTCTTGATTGTTAGGAAGCGGGCGCGGTACGTAATTTCATTAACATGTAATTTCATCTATGCAACATTTTAAAGAGAGATGAATAAACAGCTGCCACGAACGCCGGCTATTATTAACGGCAACTTTGATTGTTGAGCAAAATCAGCAGGTTGCTGGTCAGCAGATAAGATAGGATTGAATATTTCTCACATAGCCTACATAACGTTTTATTCAGCGGTGACTGGTGAGCTGAAAATCGGTGGGGCGCAAAACTTTCCTTTAAACTAATCATTGATCTCAATATGTTTTCATTAGTAATTTTCATTCATAATCAAGCGTGCCAACGATCGGATTAATCAAATGGCAAGTAGCCTAACATACAGCGTCTTCATACCGTGGTGGAGGGATTAAATCATAAATTCAGTTTATCCGTTAAAAATTCGTTTTAATCACCAAGTAGTCTACACTTAACAAGATACACCAGTCTATTATCTACTGTGTTAGTTTTCAGAATAACCCAGCAAAAATAAAACCTGCATTTCAATTTTATTTACAATCTAGGCTACGTATTGCAGATATTTACCATGAATACGAGTGCGGAGAAAGTGCATGTGTCCGCAAACAATGTTGATTAAAAATGTGCACAATTTCGTGCTGCAAATGAAAATACATGTAGGCTATAAGGCCTAGGTTACTCGCCAAAACTGCCTATTTGGGGAGAGCTGGCTATATATTATAGTATTGAGTAGCCTATTTTGTGGATTAATTGTATTGGTGCTCAGTGAAAATCGGCGGAAGATTCCGCCACATGCTTAGTGATTAAAACTGATTTTTATAAATTGCATTTATCATTTAATCTCCCTAACGCAATGCGAAGACGCTGTGTCCCTTTCCAATTGATTAGTCAGATGTTTGCATGCTTGTTAATCACTGAAAATTAAAACAGTTTGAGATCTGTGACGATGTGTAATGCTGGACCCAAACGCAGGACTCGAACACGCAGGCTTAGGAGAAAAGCAACCGGTTTATTGAGAGGTATCCAAACTGAGCAGGGCAGTTCAAAACCGGAACTGGACTATGAAAGGCTGGAACCGGACTAAACAAGACTGGAGCCGGAGCAGGAGCAGGTCCGAGCAGGGCTGGAGCTGGAGCAGGACCGAACAAAAACAGGAGCAGGCCCGAGCAGGCACCGGAGGACATCAGGACTGGACAGAGCTGGACTGGGAGGACGGCGTAGGGCTGGCTGGCACGGCTGATAGGGAACGGGAAACGCAGACAAGACGGGGACGAAGACACCAGACCAGACAAACACGACAACAGGAAAAACACAGACTGGAAACCCGAACGCAAAGTGGCGAGTAAAAGTGGATAAGAGCTAGGAAAAAACCGGGAACAAGACTAAAGAGAGTTTGCCATCTTTTACGCAAGCCGACGAGAAGTCTCAACGAACAGAGGCAACGATCTGGCAGAGAGTGGTAGGCGAGCCGAGAATAATTACTGGTGAGCGTGACCGGAAAGCGTGCGGAATGCAGGGGAAAATTAGGTGGGTAAAATTAGCTATTCAGGGATTGTTGAAACCGAGACCCGCCTCCGCTGTGGAGGCGAGCAAAGATGGTGAAAAATGAGACAAGATGCACAAGGCAAAACAGAAAACATGAGAAACGGAAGGGACGTGACAAGATCAATGATTAGTTTAAAAGAAAGTTTTGCGCCTCACCAGTTTTAAAAAAAATGGATAAAGGAGGTAGAAAGTGAGGACAAGAGGAGGATGACCGATTATTTTCGTGGGTAAAAAAAATTCTCAGCATTAATGACACTCAATAAACTTGAAATATATTATGTAAAAGTTTGCATCAATAGTATACATTCTTTTCAAAACATTATTTTCCTTAATTACAAATATGCGCACAATACATTAAAGATACAACTGTTTTGAGCTGAGACATTCATTGTACTTTTTTCACCCACCTCCCACCGGATCTCATGGTCCACCCACATCCCAAATCCCAATTGCACCCCTGGTTATGACAGTTAACCTAAAGTTATCTTTCATCATGTTGTGTTTGAGATCCACCAATGGGGAGATATGGACAACTCCCAGATTGTCCTATGCTCACAGCTGTGGCTCGATTGCTTGAGCCTGACATGCACTTCCTGTTTAGAGAGAGAGAGGAAGGAGTCTTGTGGAGTTTGGAAATGTTAGTTACAGGATTGTATTGTGCTTTGAAGTGTGTATTTGTTATTTCATTTCAGTTTTTTTTTTTCATTTGAGATTGTTTTGCTCCTAAGGTGAAAATCTTTGTTGCCGTCAGGATACAAGGAGGGAATTTTCCATTTTTTTCCTCCCTAACCGGTTAGCTAATTCGGCCACCTTCTTGCAGACAGGAGGTTTTTGGTTGTTCGCTTTCCCAGGAGCAAGATATAACTGTTGTTAGATAGTTTGCCTTTATTGTTATATGCTAATGTTAGCAGTAGTTTAATATAATCTGGTTTGGATGAATTTTGTTTTATTTTGTCCTCTTTATTTATTTATTTTTATTTCACTTTTATTTCACCAGGCAAGTCATTAAGAACAAATTCTTATTTACAATGGCGGCCTGGCGGCGTCCTGAGATATATGAATAAATATTACCTGGGTTCCTTCAATTATTGCTATTTAGTAATTGCTATTTTGTAAAAGGTAAGTTAGTTCATTTAACCCAATTAATTTTGCACCTGGTCATTCTTATTTGAACACTTAATATTAGTTAGTTTAAAGTGCCTCCCAGTTTCTGCTGCTAGTTGTGTCGTGTCTAGGAACCGACAGACTTCAACGCCAATCTGTAGAAAACAATTTCACGAGGGAAAAGACACAACAGCAGCAAGCTCTTCAGAAAGCTTAGACTTTATTGCACAGGTGCACAAAGCCGAATCAATTCAGCCGAATTGAACCTCGATTGTCAGTTTTGCATACATTTTATACACAAATTGTACCCCACAACTCCCCTTAACACATTTCTAAAAATACCAGCCATCTGGTCTTCTTGGCACCATAATGATTTTAATTTCCTGCTCTTGGGTCAACCTGACCTTCTTGGCACCAAAATGATTTTCTGTTCTTAGGTGATCTCATCATTGTGGAAAGTTACCCCAACTTTCCCTTTAGAAAATATCAGTCTTTACTCTGTAATTTTCCATTATGCATACAAGTTACAGAGTTATAGCCTCCTGTACTTGTACTGTTCTATTGTATTCAGGTTACACAGGGGTCACTGTAAAGTATTAGTTTTCTAGCATTTCTATTTGGTAATAGCGTTTTGTTAGTTTTTGGATTATATTTTAGCAATATATGATTAGTTTTTTGGTTAGTGTTATCTGCTGAAATTATTATTTGATTAGTGTTTTCTGCTGAGTGAGTAAGTGTGATTTTTCTTAAGCCTTCTGCGTTTGCCTTTTTTCTACAGTGGACACTGTGGTTTCTTGCGTTTCCATAAGCTTTGCTGCAACTACTGATATAGATTTATTGGATTACATATTGATTATATGAGTGTATAGTTATACATATGATATATTTTTATCATGAAGCATTGAGAGTTTGGGGGAAACAGTGTGATCAACATTGATGGGACTTTCCTAATTTAACATGTGACGCCATCACAATCATGGGGAGTCTCAAAATTTTCCTACAGTTGTCCAGAGCCACTTAACGCGTTTTTAAATTGCGGTCTTGGTGTCTCCGTCTCAGCAGGTAGGAGATCTCCTAGAGCATACAGACAAACTCCTTGAGTTCTGTATGTAGAACGAGGGGCCATAAATAGAAATTAGCTAAATATCAGTCACTGTTTGGAATGGCCTGCCAGGTCATGTAGTAGGGCAGAAACTCCAGGGACTTTCAAGACTAGGCTTGATACAGTGTTAGATGCTGTCTAGTTTGTAGGTAATCAGAGCACTAGGTACAGTTTTGTTTGAAAATTGGCCAGCATTGTTGGGCTGAATGGTCTGTTCTCAGCGTATGTTATGTTATGTTATGTTGTTATGTTATGCTTTGTTAGTTGAGCGCTGTTGGAAGTGAAGTCTGTTGGGAATCTTCTCCTTTTGTGGAACCATGTTGGGACCAGTGAGTAACACACTGATGACCACTTTCCAGTTGAAAAGGTTTTATTACGATGCACAAAGGGAGGCTCACCTCGGTGCCTCAACAAGCGCTCCGTCTGAATCTCAACGAGACAGCCACAAGTGAGGCTTAACTATTCTGGTCAGTGATTATTGCCAAATGAGAACATTCCCAGGAAGGAATAAACATTTCACCAGACTCCCCGGGGGCCACCCATTTGATCTGCAGGTGTTGTATTGCCTTACGATGATTGAACTCTATATGTGGCCATCTGTCGCTAACAGTGGGAAGTTGTTGCAGAGTGTGTGTTGGTGTGTGTGAATGTGAATGGGGAGGGTGTTGTCTGGCACATCTTGTGTAGGGCAGTACTAAAGACATTCCACTGCCCAAAGCTATAGCCAGGGTACAGGAACAATGTGAAGTACTAAAACCCATAGCAGATGAGGGGAGATGTGTTCACCTCACACAGAGCTCACCCCCAGAATTGAGTGGGCTACTGGCCTCCTGGTGACGTTCAGGCGGTAGAACCTCGCTAAAGTATCTGGAGAAACCCAGCATGCCGCTGAATAAATTTCCTGTGAGGAGACCCCATGGAATAGGGCCCACGGTGCAGCCATGCCCCTTGTAGAATGAGCATGTGGAGAACACACACAGGACACAGCATATGCAGCCCATGCTGCTGTTCAGAGGAGAAAGGTGGTGGGTGAAAAGCGGCAAGCTCCAACACCTCACATGTGAAAGCTGGGAAGCTTTTAGGGATAAAGGCTGGATTGAGCTTAAGAAAAAGCCTATTCATTTTAGGGGAGAATATTGTGCACGAGAGTTGCACTGAGAGCGCATGGAGGTCACTGACTCACTTATCTGAGGCTAGTGGAAGCATCAACGCTGTCTGGAGAGACAACAATTTTAATCTAATTTATAAACTCAAACGGCCTTACAGGCGAGCCTTCAACACCTGTGATAAATCTCAAGCTTTTTAGCAACAGGCAGAGAACAGTGAGCCCCCTTCATGAACCTGTGAATGAGGGGGTGCTGCCTACTGAATAGTCTCTGAAACCAACATGACAAGCAGTGATTTGCTGCCAGGTAGATCTTATTGGTAGAAAAGGATTTCTCTTTATCCATAAGGTTCTGTGAAAAGCACAGCACGTCAGAAACAGAGCACTGGTAAAGGGACTGACTGACGAGAGGCACACCATCTTTCTAACACCCGACACTTTGTCATAAAGTGACCTGGTAGAGGCGCTCTCGTGCTCTGGATGGTTGCAGCCACGCGAGGGGGAAGCCCTAATGCGTTGAGGTTATGCCTCTCACTGGCCAAGCCCATAGAGCTACTCGCTCAGGGCAGGGGTGGTGTATTTCCCCGTTCACCCGAGACAGGAGGTCCATGCGTAGTGGGAGCGTGCATGGCTGTACATAAAGGAGGGGGATAATCTCTGCCAGCCATGGCAATTTCTGCCACCTGCGTGCGATTAGGATCATTGTGAAGCTCTGCTCTCCTCTGGCTGGAGTGGGAGGGATGAGAACAAGGGGAAACGCCTCTGAAGTGATCTACAGCTGCACGGCCAAATCTCTGCCATAGCATTTCCTCAGTCTGGAGATGGAGACACCATTCCCTGTACAGTGGGTTTCCCCTGACAGCAGATTCACACCTGTGTTCTGAATACCTGGAACATGGGTCACGCGTAACCACAGAAAGTGACGGCTGCTCCAGACCAACAGTCTGTGGGCTAGACCATGGAGCTGGAGGAGCGCATGCCACCTTGGTGATTGACATAGGGCGACATAGCTCAGGAGGTAAGACCGTTGTCTGGCAGTCAGAGGGTTGCGGTTCAAACCCGCCCTGGGCGTGTCAAGTGTCCTTGAGCAAGACACCTTTAACCTCTAACTGCTCTGGCGAATGAGAGGCATCAATTGTAAAGCGCTTTGGATAAAAGTGCTATATAATCTGTCCATTTACCATTTACATATGCTACACATGATCATCGCATGGCGTACGAGCACATGATGTCCCCTTAGACAGGGAAGAAAATATCTGAGAGTCATCCGTATAGTTAGTAGCTCAGATAATTGATGTAAGCTGAGTGCAGCTGGGTTGCCCACGTCCCATTCACCATGCGACCCCCCTGAGTTGCCCCCAGAGAGGATGCATCTGTCTACGTCTTTCCACATGAGAATGATCTGAGAGGGTTCCCTGAGTGTACAGTAAAAGTCTGTGTTTTCCTAGTGACCAGAGCTGCATAGCCTTGTGTGATACTGTAGACAGCGATGGAGATCGTGGAGGATAAATCCACCCATAATGGTGAAACCACACTGTACGCAGTAACGCCAGGCAGTGACACCGCCTCCATTCATTTAAATGAGATGGCAGCACATCAACAAGGCGGTGGGAGAGATGACCCAAGTTTAACATCAAACCACAGGCGGCACAACTACTGGCGTTGGTAACCAATCGTTTGACCTAAAAATAAGTCAAGTAAATTGCCCCCCTTTCATAATTTAGTTCCACATTCTATAGTTCCACAATGGAGGACTCCCTTTAATTGTAGTAAATCTGCGCTGCCCTCCTGCAGGGCTGACCAGAGGAAGCATGGCGTGGAGAAAGTCTCTGAAGTTGTCCGTGGCTCTGCTGTGTAGACAGTCATTAGTCTATGTACAGTATTAATTTCACAGAAGATGCAAAGCTGTGACGAACTACTGGCTAGTCGATATCAGATAAGCTAATGAAGTCTGTCTGCATGAATGCCAATGAATGTATATTCTGCTTTTTGCAAACAATTTTTTTTTTAACGTCTGTTTATTGGTATTTTAGTTAATAAAAAACAGTAATCACTGTATACAAATAATATAAAATGTTGCAAAAACAGATCAAAGTTTTCATCAACCAAGGTACAAAGCTGATTTACGTGGTGATTATTGACATCTTATATTAGGTATAGCCTAGTTATTGTAGTAAAGAAATTAAGAGGTGTTTATTTCCTGGCCTCTACATAATCAATAAAGGTTGCCAAGTCTTATGGAACTTCTCAGTGGAACCTCGTAGAGTGAATGTGAGTTTTCCAGTTTAAGGTGTTGCATTACATCTTTGACCAACGCAGTGTGAGTGGGAGGCTGTGTCTGTTTCCAGTTCAACAGAATTAATCTGCATGCCAGAAGGGTTATGAACCTTGCCACAGTGGAATTGAGTCCTCTAAGAGGACTATCCTCTCCTAGCACCCCAAATACTGCAATACTGGGCCAGGTTCTATCATGTGCCTAGGATATCAGACAGAGTTTTAAAATAGAATTCCAAAAATTGGATAGTTTGGGCACAGCCAGAATATTGCTAACGAGGCAGGAAATACCACAACGGTCACACAAAGGATCTATATTAGGATACATTTTAAAGCTTGACCTTTGAAAGATGAAGACGATGGAACACCTGAACTGAACAAGACCATGCCTGGTACATATGGATGCTGTGTGCACACCCTCCAGTGCCTCTATCCATTGCTCCCCATTAAGCTAATGCCTAAGTCCTCCTCCCAGCGATTTCAGAAAATCTAGGGTATATCTAATTGTTCAGACATAGGATTATAGATATAGATATTCGCCCCCTAGATGAAGGATCAACAGAAAACAAGGATTCCATCTGGGTGTTACTAGGTGCATTAGGAAAGGTAGTTGTATTAGATCTAATACAGTTGCAAATTTGTAGAAATCGAAAGAAATGGGTTTGAGGCAGATGAATTTACTGCGTAGTAATTCAAAAGAGGAAACATGACCATATATATTTATATTATATATTGCAAACAATTTTATTTTAAAAATAAAATAAAATAAATGATAGCAGCACAAATGTTTTACCAAAGGAACTGGTGATTTGAACAAACGTTTATCAGATAACAATGAAGCACATCCTGATCTAGTTGTGAGAGAAACGTAGACTAAGTGAAATCAAGGTGACCATAAAATGAATAATATATTAGTTGCTTGTTGTTGTGATCATTTCTACCAGCCACCTAGCTAGCTAACCAGATCTAAATTTCGATGACATTAGCTAGCTAATCCAATTCAGATAATAACAAAAACCAATAATCCTACTTCTATTTATAAAGTGCTCTCCCTCCAAAATTTGAAAACAAGCAGGAATGGATCCTATTTGGTCACAAAATGAATAAGGAGCCTAGCCTATCATAATAATTCAAATACAATATCTTACATTTTCATCATTACATTTTAAATTACATTTATTTGTAATGTAAAATGTAATGATGAAAATGTAAGATCATTTTAAAGTTTTTATTCAAAAGGACAATGATATGAAAAGACAGCATTAAACCCAGTCAACATTTAACAAACACAAGTGTCTGTCATAAAATAGGT